>NW_028257922.1:0-281179 GCF_057944985.1 Cucurbita pepo subsp. pepo | reverse complement strand
TGGATTTGCCAAAATCCTGATTTCATGTCAAATTTTGAAAATATTTTGGCATTTGAAATTCTTTGCATTAAATCTGATTTATTTGGAATTGGATATCTGATCCATTCCAAAACCTTATTTAAGGGTTTGTAGTTAATTACCAGTCGCGGGACTCCACGTTCCTTTTCTGCATGGTTGTTGACGTAAAAAGCCGCACATGACCAGGGGCTCTTTGATGGTCTAATAAGACCTTTCTGCAAAAGATCATTAATTTCTGCTTTGCAGAATGTTAGTAATTCTCTATTCATCTGAATAGGTCGGGCTTTCGTAGGAATATTTTTCTCCTCGAAAGCTTTGATATAAGGAAGATCAACTATGTGTTGTTTCCTATTCCAAAAGGCATTTGGGATATTTGAACAAACTTCTCTTTCTAATTGAGTTTGTAAAGTTTTGATTTTAGACTGGACAGTCTTATTTTGAATTTGTTCTTCTATTCGTTTGAATGAAATTTCTTCTTTCAAAAAAGAAATTTGTTTTTCTTTATGTTTTAATACATTTATTGATTGAATAATTGTATTCTTTTGAAGGTTATTTATTTCGCTAATCCTTATGGGGGAAAGAAAGTTAAATTTTATCTTCTTTCCTAAGGCTTTTGATTCTAACCCCTTTACAGTTATTCTAAAAGGATATAATTGCGTAATGAAAGGAGTACCTAGGATTAGTTCTTGTCCTAAGTCTTTTACTAAAAGGAAGGAATTTACGAAGCAAATTTCATCATTGCAAACATGAACTTTTGATAGTTTGTAACTAATTTTGAGTTTGTTGTTGTTAGCACCTCTAAGGCCCTCAGTAGTTTTTTCAAAATACTTTGTAGGTATTAGGCCTTCTTGAATGCAATTTTGATCAGCTCCAGTATCTATGAGAACCTTTAGTGTGATTTTGAAATCATAAATTTTTAAGGTAACGAGAGCGTACCATTTTTGAAATTGAGAAGTGGTGATGGCTCCAACGAAGGAACTTTGAAAATCTTCTTCATCAGGGTTCGGTTGCGCCATTTCCTTTTGTGCAGGCAGCCTTTCCTGAAGATTGAGAATTTCTTGACGAAGCGTATAAGATTCTGACCTGGTTTCAGATCTCAGCGCCTGTACTTCTTGTTTGAGATTATTAATCTCTCTTTGTAAGTCTTGAGTAGTGAGTTCCCTCGGTTTTCCAAATCTTTGGAGAATAGATTGGAGTCTGTAGAGATTTCTTTCTTCCCTTTCGGGTGGCTTAGAGATTGTCATGGCATCCCTAAGTCGTTGAGCAATCTTCTGTTGAATTTCTGGGTCTTGAACTTTTTCTACTACTTCGAGTAGAATTTCTTGATCCTTGGTAAGGACATTTATGCATCCTTCGCACGTCCTTTTTCCTTCTTGTTCTGATTCGTATTTTGTGCTAGAATATGAATCAGATTCTTCTTGGAGTTCGAGGATTTCTCCCTCGCTTGATTGCTCTGAGTCGGTTAGGGTCAGTCGTAATAGCTGATTTTTCAGCTCTTGATCTATATCCAACTCATTGATCTTTCCTCTAATTGGACACTTGTTAGCATAGTGTCCTTCTTCACGACATTTGAAGCAAGTTTGCTTTTTCTTTCCTCTATGGGTTTTTGTAGGAATATACTTCCTTCTTGAATATGTTGGCTTCTGAGACTGCACGGGTTTACTCCGATATGCTTCTCTAGGCCTGTATGAATGATAAGGTTTTGGATGCGTCTTAACCTTCTTTCGTCTGGAGGTTGAGGGAGCTTCTATTCCCTTGCATCCATATTGATCGCAAAATCTACCAAGCTCTTTTCTGTTTGATATTGAAGAATTGAGCTTGTTTTGAATCTTTGACTCATTACAAAGTCTGAGTTCTTCTTCTATGATGAAGGATGCTATGGATCCGTATGACAAAGTTTGCCATGGAATTGTTCCATTGTACTTTGTCTTAAGGCCATCTTTGATCCTCCTTGAGAAGTGTTTTGGTAGTCCATTCACGAAATTCTCTTTCCAGAATTTCAACGAACTATCTGTTCTAATAAGAACTTTGCTGAAGTACATGTCTTTGTACCACCTGAAATCACCTAAGGTAGGGCATTTCAGATTCATGAGTATCTCGGCGGATCTCTCCTGGTATTTCAGAGGGTCGCCGACGAAGAATTCTATGAGGGTATATATGAGGGTGTTGACAGCATCCTCTACCCTTTCATGTTGTACTTCGGTCCTAGTTGATGGACCTTCTTCTTTGATAATTTGAGTAGTTGGCCTAATGACATAGTGGTTTAATATTTGTTGGCGGGTCGTTTCGTCGAGATATTTGTCCCACCAATCCTTGAGTTGCCCGGTAAATCCGGTTACTAAAACTTGAGCTATCTGATGGTCGGATTTATGGCCTTGTAATTTATACGCGCCTGCAGCCATCATCATCTCATTGACAACATTCATTATCAGATAGTCAGACAATCCATCGATATTCCATTCATAGATTGCTAAATCATCGTAATGAGCTTGAGTTTGTAGTGTCTTTTCTTCGAATTGGATATCCGAAAAAGACGGTTGAGGATACCAGTTTTTCTGATTACTGGCATTATTTTGACTTCTTCTAGAGATCCTTTCAATTCGATTGTAGAAAGGTTCTTCTCTCTCATTTGCAATCTCGTCTTCGAATTCTTGGTTCTCGTCGTCATTATTAACGACATTGACAGATGAATCTTGAGGCGTCATGGCGGGATTTAATATCCTGTCCAACTTTTCCTCTATCTTGGCCATTACAGCCTCTTCTTTTGAAATCCTTTTTGTAAATATTTCGAGATTTTCCGGTCTGAGTATTGGTATTGTCTCATCAACCTTTGGTACAGAGCTGCTTGCCTGTTCCTGCTGAGTACCTGATTTCTTTGAGATTTTTCCCTCGATACTTTCAAGTTGAGTAGCGATCGTGGATAAAATCTTATTTGAATAATTGTTTTGATACTGGATATTCTTGATATCCTTTAGGGTCGGATTACCCTCTTCTAGTCCTTCCAGAATATGCTTGAAAGGGCTAGCTTTGACCTTTTCTCCGTAGTAGTTGTCGAATTCGACTTCTTCTAACGGAGGATGTTTCGAATATACCTCGCCTCTTTTGGTAGTCTTCCAACTCCTCTGGGTCAAGGTGCATACCTGCAGAATATTTTCTTCAAACCATTCGAAGAATGGTATATTTTCTTTGATGGTTTCCATATGAGAATACCACTGAGCTCTTAATTCATTTCGCTCAGCCTCTTTGTAGGTTTGGAAGAAGGCATTTCTTTTTGAAGAGTTGGTAGTTGACATAAAATCTGCTTTCAAGAATTCTTTGTCTATCTGAAAATCAGCTGTAATGACATTTAGCTGGCTTTCGTAGACGGATTGAGTATCCATATCCGTATGGGTTGGAGACCTTGAGCCATCTTCATAGTGGATTGACGCCCTTTTTTGATCATAACTGACCTCTTTTACCTTTAAGGGGTCATACATTGACCTTGATATTCCTGAAGTACTTGGTCTAGAACTCAGGAATTCCTTTACTTTCGACTCTGACGAAGGTTCTTCGCTGAATTTTATTTCAACGCTTCCATCGTCATGTTCGATGATTTGAACTGGGTTTTGAGATTCTTTCCTCTTTGGAAGATTTGCATCTTCTATTTTCCAGAGAGTAGTTCTGGTTATTTGATCCCAAGAAAGTGTTTTTGGGACAGTCACTGATGATTTTCCAATATTTGCTTCTATGAGCATAGTCGATCCTTTTGGTGAGGATCTTAATGCTCTTGGAGAAATGTTTGTATTCATGAGCTTATAATAAATCCTAAATATGACGACTGAAGAATGGGTTTCAGCCTTGATGTTTAAATTTTTTGACTGTAAATCTAGCATGAGAGCTGATAATATGTGTGGGTCGTGGAGAGACAGAGTAAAGTTTGGATAACAATTGAAATAGACTGGTCCATTCTCTAAATTGGATTGAACCATTCCCAACAAGGAATTTGAGAAATCTTCATGTCTCTTATCTCGTAAGGAGATAAGGACTGGGATATCTAATCCAAGTCTGAACAATGGTTTTACCGCGACTTGGACAAGACCGACATGGAGATAGTTAAACTCTTCACGATGTTGGAGTATAAGAGATCTTGAAAAAAGATTCAGAGATTCCCTATTGCTATGAATTGGGATGTTTTTCTATGAGAATTTGATGCATGATCTTTGAGTAAAATTGAAGGTTGAAATTTGGTAGATAGTTTTAGGATCTACCTTTGGAATTGTCCAATTTTTGAGTTGATCTTCGATTCTGGCAATCTGATATTCTTGATTGACAGTATTTGAGATGGTGAGATTTTCTCCCCTTCGATGTTCATTTGAACTTTCTTCTTCATCGGTAGAGCATTTGAGATGGCTTGATTTTCTGAGCTTTCTAAGAAATTCGTTCATAAGATAGATAAGATATGAGTAGGATGATTTTTCTCTGAATTGTTCAATTGATATTCAAGAGAGAGCTATCGACCGATCGATGCTCTCCTTACATTGATGAAGTCTTTTTATAGACTTCGAATTTGATCGTAAATTTGAAAAATGCCAACTAAGAGATAAGATCGAATCTAGCAGGACAGGACCCCTGCAAGATTTGTTTTCCTAAAAGACATAGAGTAAACTAATAATTTAAAAGACTAATAATTTACCGACACTGATAATTCACATGTGAGCCCTCACTGTGTGGCTGACAAGTTGTCAATCTTTGTTTTGTCTCTGATAAAGTTGTCAGGATGTAGATAAGATTTTTCTTCAGAATTTTTCATATGACTAAGCACCCAAGCTTGCCAACGGACTTACTGCGCTTCCCGCGTCTTACCACCTGGAACACAAGGGCTATTCGCTCAGCTATCACATAATCCAAATTCTTCTGATTTTGCTTATCCTTTTCCTGGTTTTTGCAACATCGCTCTTAAAGATCGAGTAACTCCTCTTCCCTCACGAAAATTGATGGCTCTGATACCATTTCTCAATTTCAAAAATGGTACGCTCTTGTTACCTTAAAAATTTATGATTTCAAAATCACACTAAAGGCTCTCATAGATACTGGAGCCGATCAAAATTGCATTCACGAAGGCCTAATACCTACAAAGTATTTTGAAAAAACTACTGAGGGCCTTAGAACCGACTTGGGAGTTGAATTAGTCAAATTTTATTTAATTTCATTAAGCAAGCTCACGATGTGATTAGTTTTTTTTAATAGTTTAAAAACTTTGCAATTCACATTAAAAGCAATCCAACAAACATGAGGGTTATGAAAGGGTAGATTGAAAACTTAGATAAATGAGATTAGTCTAATTTGTTTGAGTAAAAGAAAACCCTATTTCAAAATACTTAGGTGGAGAAGGACATCGGTCAATATAAAGATGTTAAGGACACATGTCAGGATATCCTACGTTCTCTATTATTGATTCACACTGTGAGATTCATGCGGGACCTCGTGGCAGCTTTTAGACCATCCCCCCATGGAAGGTGTTTGCATGAGTAAATATCAACGTGAATCTTGAGAAAGTATTTATAGTAAATGAGAGAAGGAAATGTGTCAACATATCCTATGGTCTCCATTATTGGTTCATAACGTGAGATCCATGCGGGGCCTCATTGCGCCTTTTGGACCGTCCCCATACGGAAGGTGTTTGCATGGGTCAATATCAGGGTGAACTCTTGGGAATGATAAGATAGTAATTATATTTCCAATACTTGACCTACCCTATGGCGGCACTTGTTGGTATAAAATTACAAGATCTAAAATGATGGGTTACATTTACGAATAGATCATTAAGGTTGTTAATGATGTTCTCGATTGAACTAATGATAATTAAATATTATAGGAATAAGAGTTATTCTGATATAATGTTTGGTTGAGATTGTATCAGTTTAGTGAAGGAACACTTGACCTACCCTACGGCTGCACTTGTTCTAAATCACTAAAGTACCATAGCATTAGAAATGATTTATAGGGTTCATTTTATAAAATTGTTTGTTCTCATGCTCAAATTGAATGGATAGTTGATGGTTTGTAATTAAATAATATTTTATATTTGAACTTTGTAATTAAATAATATTTTATATATTTCAAATATAATGTTCAAGATCTCTCCATTGTTTAATTTTCACTACTGATAAGTCATGTTGAGAAAATTTTAATACTTGAAAAAATAATATTAGCACTATGATGGAAGTCTATGAATTTTTTTTTTTTTTTTTTTTTTTGTCTTTATTTTGAAATGTTCTCAAGACCTATTGTGAATCGAATTATTCGAAGAGCACATGATTAATGAATCAAAGGTGATGAGAAAGCTTTGTTCATATCTTCTAGTTGATATGTTGGATGTCATGACTAAAAGATAAGAAAATGACAAAAACATATGAGATGATTAAGTCCATAGAAGCTAAATTTTATTTAAATAATCTCGAATTAAGTATTATAAAATTCAAGAAAAATTTTATGACTGAAGCTATTGATAGGAAATAGTTCCTAGCTTATAGTGAAAGAAATTTTCCAAATTACTCTATGGAAAAAAAAAACTAAATGAAAGTAAATTTGATTTACTAGATTTTTTGTGGAGACTAGATGACACCCCTTATAGCTGATATAAGATCTACTACCAAGATTTGTTTTTCATTACACTTGATATGTAATTCTTGGAAAATACTTGATGATGTAGATGTTAGAATTTAGTGCAACTTCTTTATAAGTTGAATTAGTTATGGAATATAGGTAATCATTTAATATTTGAAGAATATATTAGTTAGGGAATATATATTAGATATTTTAAATTTGAATAGTAGTATATTTTATTTTATTCTCAGATTTAGTTAGTTTATATTTTCTTTTTCTAGTTTGAATTAGTTATGGAATATATGTAATCATTTAATATTAGGGTTTAGGGTTTAAGGTTTAGTTGATAGTACGAGAAGGACATCTGTCAATAGTACGAGAATATTGTGTACTAAAATTAGTTGATAGAAGGTGGAATTTATTTCCAACTCTCAACATAATACAATTTTGTAAAATTGTGATGTAAGAGGAGAAAACAATACTATATTAGATATAGTCACGTATTAAAAAAAAAATTATACACTATTATTGAACTCTTGTTAGGATATGCAATCGAGATTGCACAGTGAACATGATTGCCTTCAAAATTGTCTATGAGACAATTTTTGGAATTACGGAAATGTAGTAAACTTCGTTTACAACACTTCAATAATTGTAATCAAGCATATATGCTAAGACAAATATGTTCAAAATTATGCCTAACTGTAGGCTACTCCTAAAGAGAAACAAAATAGTCCTTTATTTAATTCTAAATAGAAAAACATATTGGTATGACAAATGTAATTTTCTAAAGAAGTTCATAGAAGGACATACACTTATAATAAGGTGAGATAGTGTTAATTAAATAGTTCCAAGTGGAGCCCTTAATAGTTAACCAAAGTTGTTAACAATTTAATTTCGCTTGAGAGTCAAATGGATCTTAGTCATTAATTCAATAAGTCTCATTGTAGTGGAGAAATTATGAGATGATTCAATCCTACTAAAATTCAAATTGTCATGTTAGATGACCAATTTAAGGACTTATTACCCTCAAAATAGTTATGAGGGATGATGACGAAGGATAAATATTTTAAAGTCATAAAATCTAGAGATTTGTAGATATTCTTGATGAGGTTAAACTCATACGATATGAATTGACCTACAAAAGAAAAATTATGTATAGATAAGAAGATATAGATCTTCAAAACAGGATTCATGACAAAGAGTTGAACTTAATGGGAGAAAGTAGCTAGAAGTAGACTTTCTCTCCTGTTGTAATTCTAGAGTCTATTATTATTCTCTAATTCATTTTTGTATATATGAGATATGTTAAATAAATATTTAGAATTCTTTTTGTCAAAAGAAATCTAAGAGGATACATCTGCACATATTATTATATGGATTTATTATTAAAATTCAAAAGCAAAATATTTGCTAAAGGAGTAAAAGTTGATTTCTCAAATGAATTTAATCTATAATAGAAGGTTTGATAACCTATAACTTTAAATAAATTGTAATGAGCTTGTGAAAACAAGAAAATTACTAATTGATGAGTGAATTTTTTCAATTTTTTTTAGGCTGGAGACATATTACTCCTTATGAATTGATGTGATCTTTCACTCTAACATAAATAGATTTGGAATAATTTTGTATCTTCTAAAAATAGAGATTTAAGGATAAATGTCAATATTGTTCATATATATTATGTCGACAAAATTGTCAAATATTTGATGCAAGACTTCAAAGAATGATAATGATCATTGAAATATAAAGTAAGAGGAAGAGTATCGTAAGTAACCTCAAATGTTGAGAGTATAATTAATTATCTTTCCTGAGTGGGAGATAATTAATGCATAGATGAGAATTAACCTTAAATATATAGTTAATTAAATTATATTAGTTAAACTAATGTATGACTTGAAAAATTAAAGTTTTCTCAAAGTATCCCTCGATAATGAGAATTTTTTTTATTTTGTGTATGGAGTTAAAGATTTGATCTTTAAGTGATACACTAGTTACATAAATTTAGAAAATTTAGGTTAAGATCAATTTTACCTTAGATTGTGAAGTATGGTATACCGAACATTTTTTACTTTTAAAGCAACAAAATGACTGGTATGACTATAATAATTTCTTAAACATTTGAAAGGTGTTTCACATGTGATTTAGTTTGTCACTTTCAACAAAGACTAATATGAAGGAAATTTAAAAGATCAATCTATAAAAAATGATATTGAGAGAGAAAGCATCGTGGTTGTCCAAAATGACTTTTAATGATAATTATTTTGTTTTATATAAAATGACTCTCTAGGCTAAAGTGTTTGAGGATCATCTAGAATGTCTAGGATTACTAGACATGTCTCATCTTCTCTAGGGCAAGTGAGAGAAGGTGTTGGGTATAGAGCAAGTGGGAGATTGTTGAGATTTATGCCCTAAAGCCTCGTAATTAATTGTTTACTTTTTAACTATAATTTTTATTATTTTATTTGTAATTTAATTGTTATCCATGGTATGAAAATCAAGGTTATTAATGTAATCTCGAACAATATGTGGTTGACATACCAGAGAATCGTGTTCAAGTAATAACCTAAAGAGTCTATAGTATATGGATAAAGTTGGGTGCATACAAGAGAATCGTGTTCAAGTAATAACCTAAAGAGTCTATAGTATATGGATAAAGTTGGGTGCTTTATCCTGGTATCACTATTGATACGGCTCACTTTGTAATCGTTGCAAATGATTTTATCCAAATCGTTCATGTGGAGATATGTAAGTGGGGGTATCATATACAATGAGTTTGTATAAGACAGAACCAAAAAATATTTAAAATTTCTTTATAAATCCGTTAATTGAGAAGATTAATATTTCACATGATGATCATATGCGACTTGATCTTAATCGTGAGTGAGTTATGAACTTCTGCCTGTGAGAGCTTGTCCTTTAATTTACATGGGTGAGAATGACTCTTTTAGCCGATTCAATATACCTGCCATTTTAGGGACATACCTGTAAAGATCGGGCTGACTCGATGACTCTAGAAAGACGGGTAAATTTTTCAACAAAATAAAACAACCAAAACTTAAAACATATCAAACAAAAATAAAGTTTATACAAAGTATTTTAAAACACAACATAACAGTTAAAACACAAGTTAAGGGACGACACAAAAGGGTAGAAGGATGATGGGTGAGGTTTGTCTATGGCACCAGCTCCAGAGTCCGCTCTCGACCTTGACCAGCTTCTTATTTCCTAAAAAAATGGAGAATAAAGAATGAGTACAAGACTCAGTAAGCAGCCTACTTGTAGGCTCTTAATCGTGTCCTTGATATGCTAGGGTACCACACTTTTTGTTTTTCTTGTTCTTATTCTTGTTCTTGTTGTAAGTTCTTGTTATGTTTCTTAATTCGTTCTCCAAGACACTCCCCTTATGATTTACGGTACTAGACATAAACTTGTCAACCTGTGTCTGAGGCTTCATACATTCCAAGCGACACAGTCTTAATACCTACGCTCAAGGCTTCTTACGTTCCAAGCAACGTAGTCTAAGTCATACACATGACGTACCATGGGAGGTCTTAGGAGATTCTTAATTCATGGCTAGGGTAACTTACTCTCTTCTTGCTCCATCGTGGCCATAGGTTCTCCCCATGATATACCATAAAGGTCACGTGATCGATACATGCATGAACATGGCATAGACCATAAAGGTCACGTGATCGATGCATGCATGAACATGGCATAGACCATAAAGGTCGCATAATATAACATAGACCATATAGGTCGCGTGATCGGTGCATACATGAACATGGCATCCTGCAAATCATAACATGGCGTAGGGCATCTCATCTAGGTGAGGGGAATGAGGCCAAACGTGACATCCTGCAAAGCAAACATGGTGCAGGGCATCCCACCTAGAGGAGGAAAAAAGCCTCCTTAGAAAGCACCGCATGGTGGGAGTTATGGGCCACAATTAGACATGCTTAGAGTAATACCTAGCATTCTTGAATTTTGAGTCTTGTGGACTTTGGTCCCTTATGTTTGAGTGGTACCTAACATTCTTCTTGTCTTGGTGGTTGTATAACTTGTTCTTGGTTCTTAATCTTATAAGTTTCTAAGATTCTTATTTTCTTTAGGCGTAAGTCGTTATATACATTCGTGATCATATGAATCCATCGTAATAACTAGCATGAATTATTCTAGAAGGTCATAAGTTCATAATGGGCTCCTTAGAGGATTCTAGAAGGGTCTTGAATCTTGACATGTTTTCTTTAGGCGTTTCTTTAAGTTCCATCTTGGCTTATATTCCAAACTTGCTCCAACCAACTTGAAATCTTGAGCTTATTCTCATGTCATATAAAATAAACCTTATAGGACATGGTTGGTGATTTGGAGCATATTTAGACCTTGAGCTAGGATATGACTTCTTGTTTCGTTTTCAGGAACTAATCGTTAGAGGTTGTCATGTCATATATCGTGTTTTAGTCCTGAAAACACTTTCAAAGTAACCCTTAGTTTTCTCCCCATGAGTGCATAGGTGACATTATCACAAATGTGGCATCCTGCTAGCATATCGTGTTGCAGAGCATCTCATTTAGGTGAGGAAAATAATAAGTCCATCATGACAACCTACTCGTGGTACATATAGCAGGGCATCTCACCTAAAGAGGAATAGGAATCTCGTGGTACACTTCGTGATGGGAGATAATGGTTACTCCGAGCATGGATCCTAGCAACTTGTTAAGCATACCATCTACATTAACCTAGGTGTTTCCTTGTACTCTTGGGGATCCTAGGTTTATGCATAACGTCTTGGGTCAAGGTTGGAACCTAAAGGTTCTTCTTAGGAATAGTCCAACGGAACCTTGTACACTTAGAATCTTATTAGCAACCAAGGATACCTATGGGGGAATCTCTTATTTCATGGGTACCTCGTTAGTCATTCTAGGAGGTAAAGTCATGTGGATCGTGATGTACATTTTTTCCAATATCTTGGTTTTGCTATCTAACGTTTCCCAATGATTCCCAAACTTCATTACCTTATACAATATCATGAGATAAAGATTCATACAACATTTCATAATGTTGGGAGGTCATTTAGGACTTAACCCGTAGGTAGTCTTCCTTATGGGCATTATGGTCATTTTACCCCTAAGTCTTGGTTTTGGTACTTAACGAGTTCCAGTGACTTTCAAACTTCACCACCTCATCAATCATCATACAATAAGATCTACTGTAGAGTTTCATAGTATTTGGAGGTCATCTAGCTCATGAACCGTAGGTAGAGATCCTTACGGGCATTATGGTCATTTTGCCCCGTTTCTTGGTTTACCTATTTATACTTATCCATTGACCACTAAATTTCACATATAACCTAAACATGCTATAATATGCTCATCATTAAAGTTTCATAGGCATCAGGGCTCATTTAGTGGGTTACTTTAATGTTCCTTAAATCCCGAGCAATTTGGTCTGTTCAGCGCCTTAACTTACGGTTCTTTGAGTTTTTTTTTTTTCATAGATCCTTATGTAATACTTGGTTTATGGTTCATATGAAAATCCAAGCGATTCCTACAAGTATTTCTTAAGAAAAGTCCAAGGTGGCTACTTACCTCATCGTTGATGTTCAGGACCTCCGTTCTTGAGCTTCCCGTATTTGAATTACTTCACTTTTCCTTCTATAGACTCCTTATTGTGTCTAGTTTCTAGAACCATAAAGTTTATCATGAGAACTAGCCTGGAAGGGGGTTAAAATTTAAAAACACCGAGGGAAGACCAAATTTTGGGCTTACTTGGCCGGTTCAACTGAACCGGCCACGTCATCATCTTCTTCCTCTGGACAGGAAGAAGACACGCGCGTCCTTTGCGCCGCCGTCTGGAAGTGGCCTTCCACAGCCCCGATCTCTTCGTTTATCCCCTCGATTTCTTCATGAAACTTAACGATGATAGTACAAGGAAGAGCTTGGGATTGATTTCATACCTTTTCGTGGATCATAGCCTAAGATATTAGCCTATTACAAGGAAGAGCTTGAGATTGATTTCATACATTTTCTTGGATCATAGCCTAAGATATTAGCCTCCAAAGTTCGTCCAAAATCATTTTCCTCGCCAGAGCTAAAACAGGGGATTTCTTATCGGGTAGCCGATTCTAGGGGTTTTCAAGGCCCGATTTCTTCATGGAACCTCTTAAATATCCTTTCATCAAGCTATAGGAATTGATTTGGAGGAATGTCTTTGAGTGTGGAACCTTAATTTTCAGAAATCATTCTCGGTATGCAACTCACTCGAAACGCCGGATTTCCGATATCATGGGTATCTTGTTCTACGACGTTTCAGCTCTCAATTCCTTCATATAACTTGTGGGTAATCTTGTTTGGAAACTATTGGAATAAGTTTAAGGAGGAATGGTGGAGAATTGCTCTCAAATTTGGAAGAAACCCGAGAGTAGGAGACCCACAAACTAAACTCTCATAACTCTCGAATGGGTGCTCGACCTTGCTCGAGTCTTATTCCATATTGTTTCACATACTCCAGACTTTATAGGCGAGCTTAAACCGACATTGAAAGCTCCAGAATCGTCGTGAATTGGCAGTTAGATTTTCTGGAAAATCCGCCCGAAATATCTACTCCAGTCAGAGCCTCACCGACTTTGGTTTTGCATAATAGCCGTTTGATGTGATGATCTGTCCATCTTCTAGATCATATCAAAATTTGGGGAAGATCCAACGGCTGGGATTTGAGTTTCGTGAGATATTTCTCAGATGGGTCAATTAACCGTTTTACCCCTGAAGTTACTTCTTGTTTCTTATGTCCCACTGATCCTCTTATGAACAATTGGTTTGTGGTCCAACTAGTAAACCGAATCCCTCTCAGGCCAATGCAAGGGTGGGCCCCTTGTTTAATACCTAGAGTCAGTACCTAAGGGAACTACCTCTCTTCTATCCCTAAAAGTAGGTAGGAGCGAACTCCATCTTGCACCCCACGCCCCAGCCATTCACCTAGTGTTACCTCTGAAATGGGAGACCTATTGAGTCGGCGAACTCGAGTCACTCTCACCCATGCAATTCTAAGGATAATTTCGAATAAACAGGAGTTCATGGTTAGCTCAGGATTAAGATAGAGTTACCTAGGTCATTGAATGAAAAGAAAATCAGTCTCAACAGTAAACAACATTATAAAGTGAGAGTGATTTTCTTCATGGTCCAATCTTATTCAATACTCATTGCGTAGGACGCCTCCACTCACATGTCTCCGTATGTACAATTTAGTGATCACATTGTTATGTCATATACAAAAGTGGGCCGCATCCATAGTGTCCCCAAGATAAGATACTCAGCCTTATCCCTGTACTATAGATCATTTTGACTATATACTTGAACTTGATCCACTCTTATGTTTCTACATATAGTTCAAGTAATCATACTATAGCTAGAGTATTCTTAGTTTATTGGATTTAGATTAACGATAGTAAAATACAATTTATTCAATAACAATCTTTTGATAACTTTATTGAAAATAGAATATGTTTTTATTTACAAACTATGAGTTTTAGGACATAAAACCCAACAACCTGCATGATCAACATCCTCCCATAGGAAATCCTCCCATAGGAAGAATCTTATGTGCAGGTTAACCTCTAACTACTTGCGTGTTCAATGTTCTACCATAGGATGGACCCACCATGCAGAATAGTCAATCTACCACTGAGTATCACAATCCTAACCAATGTAACACCTCGCTTGATGGTATCGTACAAGAGTGGAAAGGTGAGTGGAAACTAGTTGAACGCCATACCAGCTACTATCGGTTTAGAAATCTTTCTTCTACATCCTGAGGTATTTAGGTGGCCTTCTAGGTCTCAAGGGTGGTTAGGCAGTCTTGGTAGGGACTCAAGTCTCCACTCTCATAATTCCTGACTCCTTGAGTCTTTCATTGTTCAGGGTTGTAGGTTCTCACCGTCTAATCATCCCTCATGATTCCACTTTACGACAACCATGTCTATGCACTCTACGTATATATCAAATTTTGTGTCATGTGCTGACCATGGAACCCTTCACAATCTTTCACAAACTTTTTCCAAATTCTGGTGCATAACATGTGCTATCCAACTAATCCATAGAGATTATATTCTTCTTGAGACCAGAAATATATCTAAACTTCTTTAATGTCCTGATTTCTTACTTGAGTTTGTTTGCAGACATCTCCATTCATTTCAATCATCAAGGTTTTTGTTGTCGGCAAGATACACCTTAAAAAATAATTCGGATTTGAAATTTTGAAACAATTTCTTACTCAGAGTAGAATGGAATAATGCGCCTAAATCCAAAATCCAAGATTCAATCGAGCTGTCCACAATAAGAATTATTGCAACACGTTACGTTTAGCATGTTTGGAGATTTTTTTCGGTTCTTTGATTTTCATCGTCCTTGTTTGTTTGGGCTCTTTCATTTACTTTTTCCCCTTTATCAACACTAAGAGCATTGCCTTAAGAATCTCCAATTTAATTTTCCGTTTTCAAATACTTTCGCTGAGAACTAAATCTCAAATTTAATTAAACTTCAACTTATTAGATATTTGGGAACGGTTGTTCGCGACAACAACAGTATCCCACAACTGTAAAGAGGACATCAAAATCAGTTCTTTAATTTAATCTTCAAAATTAATTTCCACCGAACTCAGTTGACTTAAAATCATATTGAATTCATTTATATGATCCACAACAGATCTACCTTCAGACATTTGTAGATTGAAAAATCTTCGAATCAAATACACCTTGTTCATACTCAACGGTTTTTCGTACCTATTTAATAGCGCCTTCAATAGAACTTACATTATCTTCTCCTTGATAATGTGAAACGCCACATTTTTGGACAGTGTCAACCAAATCAACCCTAAGGCCTGCCGATCCTTGAGCTTTCGCTGCTCTGTGGTTATGATATTCGGTTTCACCCCAATAGAGATTCATGGAGATCTTTCTGGTACAGAAAATCTTCCATCTACATCTTCTAGAAACCAAAATTGGATCAATTGAACTTCTCAATTCCAATCTTTGAGCTTTCCATCTTCACATATGTTATAACCAAGATCAAATTTGAGTCATACATAATTATGCGTCTGTCATGTTTTCATTATGTTTTCAGGCATCTCCGTTACGAGAGAAGCATCAAGGTCTTGCATGGCCAACAAATCAGTAACTTTGTGCCAAACACCAAAATTATTGATTCCATCAAATTTTTCTACTTCAAGATTAAAACTCAAAATTCTCGATCCACATCCTGATTTAATATCAGATGACTCTGCCATTTGTAACAAGTAATCTGGATGAAAGTAGAAAAATACAATTCTTGAAAATTGATTTTCAAGAAAATAAGCACGATTGTGAGCATGTTTTGTAGTTGATGGGGTCAAAACTTTTAGAATACCCCAAATACCACAACCAGGCTTTGATACCACTTGTACAAAAATGATACAACCTTCAAAGCTCTGATACCATTTGTTGTGCGCCGAAATGCTACAACCACAAAACTATGATATCAATTGTTGTACCAATAGTGGAAGCAAGATCAAATGTACTCACAACACCAACTAATGAAATTTAAACAAAAAGACAAAGATTTATGTAGTTCAGAGACAAGAAATTCCCCTACATCCACGTATAGCCACCAATCACTAATAATCAAAGTGTTTACAAGTGAATACTTCACTCTCACGCTACAAAGTCTCTTACCAAAAAGTTTCTCCAAAATGTCACTCAAAATACAATGTGACTCACAATATGAATGTTATATATATACTAAATGAGGATTAATAACCAAAATAAATAAGATATTAATTAAAATGGTTAAAGATTAAATAACCAAATTAATATTTTTATTTAACCAAAACGGCTATACATGGGATGAGAGTTAATAACTAAATTAAATAAAAAAATTTATGACAATTTACAACAAGTTCATAATTTGCTTAATCCGTGGAGATGATTACCAATTTAACCTTAAGAGTTAACTTTTTTTTAGAACAACGGTAACGACCCTAATTTTCTTTTAACCTAACTAGTGATGTCACTCATGCATACATAACTTATTAAGCGTAAGCTCATCATAAATAACTCCTATTTCGTTCGTAATCATTCATAGATCCAAAACATCTTTATCTCTAAAAATAAACTTTCAAATAACTGGATTTAAAATGAATCCGCTCCAAAAACAACCTTATCTCCAAAAATATACTTTCAGATAACTGAATTTACTTTCAGATAACTGAATTTACTTTCAGATAACTGAATTTAAGAATGAATCTAGACTTTCAAATAACTGAATTTAAAACAACCTTAACTCTAAAAATAAACTTTCAAATAACTGAATTTAAAAATGAATCCGCTCCAAACCAACCTTATCTCCAAAAATAAACTTTCAGATAACTGAATTTAAGAATGAATTAGAGTTTCAAATAACTGAATTTAAAAATAAATCAATGTAACTTAAAACAATCGAATGGTAAACTCCTGAAAATATCCCATCTCCAACTTTGATGGGTTCTCAGCTTCCTCAACCGTACATTGGCTTACCTCCTAAAAATATCCCATCTCCACCTTCAAATAACTGAATTTAAAAATGAATCTAAATAAAGCTAAATCAATTTAAAAATGAATCTAAATAAAGCAATACTACTGTAACTTAAAACAGTCCAATCGTAAACTTTTAAAAATATCCATCTCCAAGTTACATGGTGTTCTCAGCTTCAAGCTTGGTCAACTGGGTCAACCGTACATTGTTGTCATGCCTTAAAAAAATGTAGGGTCTTTATCTAAAAAATGTAGGTAACACGTGGCTTGAGTATTTTTATGAAATACTCAATAAGTCACCCACTATTGGGGTTAGGAATGCAAACACATGCAACATATGAGCGGGACCTTAACTTTTCATAAACTTTTCATAGCCTTGGGCGCTTTCCTATTCTGGGTAGGGTTGGGTGTGTGGCACTCCTTCACACACGACCCATGTACGTGTACATGGACCCACCAGGCGAGCTCGTAAACATACCCCCTGGACCTGACTTGGTCGAGCACAACGTGTTACACGTAGCCGAACACCACAGAACAGAAAAGGGCCCGCATGATATCATGACAAACATAAATATCGTATTTCATTCTTTCGTAACATAAAGGGGAAGAATCCCGATGCACGTGACATACATCATGAGGTCCCTTAACATATCTAACATGACATTACATAAGTAGTGCTAACATCGCATATATGTTTCTTACATTACATGGCGTCTCACATGACCCACATTACATGGCATACTACATAACACGATTGTGAGCACGTTTCATGGTTGATGGGTGTCAAAACTTTTAGAATTCCCGAAATACGACAACCACGCTTTGATACCACTTGTTGTGTGCCGAAATGCTCCACAAAACTATGATACCAATTGTTGTACCAATAGTGGAGGCAAGATCGAAAATGGCTTTAATCTTATATTATAATAAAGTTAATACAACCTTCAAAGCTCTGATACCACTTGTTGTATGCCGAAATGGTACAACCACAAAACTATGATACCAATTGTTGTACCAATAGTGGAAGCAAGATCGAAAATGGTTTAATCTTATATTATAATAAAGTTAATACAACCTTCAAAGCTCTGATACCACTTGTTGTGTGCCGAAATGCTACAACCACAAAACTATGATACCAATTGTTGTACCAATAGTGGAAGCAAGATCGAAAATGGCTTTAATCTTATATTATAATAAAGTTAATTGTAGCTTTTGTTGGGGTTCAAGTTGTTACAAGAATTCAACATATAAACAGGTACCTACGACATATAACGTTCATGTTGTAAATGGACATTTGGGGAACGATCCTCTTTTGTTGACGGAAAGAAATATTCTCTATTCTATTCAATGTACTAGCTCACAATCATGGAGAATACGTACTAAAGGGCAATAATGCTCTAAACAGGTGCTCTAACCAACTGAACTACAAGAGCTACTTGAAACAAAAAACATACCAATTCTTAAATCACCAAACGAATAAACACCCAAGCTAGTGTATCATAAAATACAAACCAAAAGACATATTTATATGAATGAGAAAAATAAGCAAAATACTCATTTGTCTTTATAATGTAAACCCAAATCAAATAAAATTGTATTACGAAATAGATATGTTATGAAACTCTTGAAATTCGATCTAATATTACTGTTGAAGAACAAGATGTTTACATCTAAATTATCCAAGAAACCACAAAACGATAAGCAATCAATCCAAGAGAAAGTTTTTGAACCGATTACCTCAATGATTAAGATAAAGAGTAAAAAGAAAAAAAAAAACTCATTTATAAACTCATGATTCGAATCGCTTCACAGAATAACTCAGTCAAGACTACTTGCATAACTCTAGCACGTAAATCTAAACACAAGAAATGCAAAAGAACAAGTTCATGGGTAAAGAAGCATACTATTCAACATTCATTCTAATATCCAAAATCTTTGTACCATACTAATAACATAAATGACTATTTATAACCTTCAAAATAAACCTTTAAAGTAATATATAGTCCATTGAAATGTTGTAAATGTCTTGTCCATCAATACCATAACGTCCATTAATTAATTTTAACTTAGAATTTTAATATAATATTCTAAAGTGAAAAAAATACTATAAAACATCTCTAAATTTAAACACGTACCCTACAATCTTATTATCCACCAAGAAGTTTTTGTGGCATAATTAAGACACCTTATTCGTTCATTCTCCCATTCTTCAAGAGGATTCGTCCTCGAATTCAATTGATTTCCTTGTAATGCAAACTTAAAATTATTTTCATTCCGTGGTTTTAATCTTGTCGAGGTCTTCCCTTTTATCTTTAGGTCATGCATGGATGTAAAAGTGAAATGGGAGTGCCGCTTCCTATGCAGCCCATTGGTTCTGACTAGGCTGAGGTATTTAAGCTGACAGAAATGGAACACCTACACCTCGGAACCGACTTGAGAGTTGAATTAGTCAAATTTTATTTAATTTCATTAAGCAAGCTCACGATGTGATTAGTTTTTTTTTTATTGTGTATGGAGTTAAAGATTTGATCTTTAAGTGATACACTAGTTACATAAATTTAGAAAATTTAGGTTAAGATCAATTTTACCTTAGATTGTGAAGTATGGTATACGGAACAATTTTTACTTTTAAAGCAACAAAATGACTGGTATGACTATAATAATTTCTTAAACATTTGGAAGGTGTTTCACATGTGACTTAGTTTGTCACTATCATTGTGATGATAGTGATACAAAGACTAATATTAAGGAAATTATAAAAGATCAATCTATAAAAAATGATATTGAGAGAGAAAGCATCATTGGTAATGACCAAAATGACTTTTAATGATAATTATTTTGTTTTATATAAAATGACTCTCTAGGTTTAAAGTGTTTGAGAGTCATCTAGAATGTCTAGAATTACGAGACATGTCCCATCTTCAATAGGGCAAGTGAGAGAACATGTTGGGTATAGAGTAAGTGGGAGATTGTTGGGATTTATGCCCTAAAGCCCGGTAATTAATTTACTTTTTAACTATAATTTTTATTATTTTATTTGTAATTTAATTGTTATCCATGGTATCAAAATCCAACATTATTAATATAATCTTGAACCGTATGTGGTTGACATACAAGAGAATTGTGTTCAAGTAATAACCTAAAGAGTCTATAGTATATGAATAAAGTTAGGTGCTTTATCGTGGTAACACTATTGATATGGCTCACTTTGTAATGGTTACAAATGATTTGATCCAAATCGTTCATGTGGAGATATGTAAGTGGGAGTATACTATACAATGAGTTTGTATAAGACTGAACCAAGAAATATTTAATCTTTCTATATAAATCCGTTAATTGAGAAGATTAATATTTCACATTATGATCATATGCGACTCAAACTTAATCCTGAGTGAGTTATGAACTCCTACATGTGAGAGATTGTCCTTTAATTTACATGGGTGAGTATGACTCTTTTAGCCCATTCAATATGCCTACCATTTGAGGGACATACCATACTTTGAGACAAGCCATTTTGTTGCTTTATTATAGTCATACAAGTCATTTTATGCGTATGCCTACCATAATATGCCTATAATATGCCTACCATTTTAAGCATGTTTAGTTTGGAACAATATTATGTTTGGCAACCTCTTGAAATTTTCTTAACAAACATGTGGGTAAAGCAAAACATGCTAAAAACAACTCAGGTTGATCGGTAAGAATAATCTCTCTTCTTTGAAACACTTTATGAGGAATAAATAATGTGGTCATAGTGCAAAAGATGTCGGAAAATGCTGGAGCCACTGGGTGTCAAATTCATACTAAAAAATTTGGTTCATATCCTGTTCCTGGGACATTGCACTAATCGGTTTAACGGGTTCTTGCTTTTTTTTTTCCCCCTTTTGTACAAGTCTTATTTCTAACGATTTTAGGTTGAAAACAGTCTCTAACCAATGTAGTCATAAATAAAAATGTTTGTGGCCCCAAAGCTAGTACTTCGTTGGGTTTGGCCAATGCCCAGTTTCTTTGAGATTCAACCATTCAAAGGCTAGTGAGAGAGATATTACAACACACCCATTAATGAACAACTTACATAAACAACGTTTAGTTATCAATTTATGTTTGGATTAAGAGAGGGAAATGGATCCATAACTTTTTTTAGTTCCATCCCAACTTATTCCTATTTTTCAAGTTTTATAAAATAAATAAAAAGTTCCAAATCTAAAACGAAATATCGTTGTCTCTCACTAGTTTTCAAACCATATACATAAAAAAGAAAAGAAAGCACAGGCTTCATGAGTACGATCAAATCGAGTTTCTTGGCTGCTACAATTTTGATGTTACTATTGTTAGCTCTTACCGTCGATGCTCAATCTAGTGCCGATGTTGTTTTTCCTTTGAAAAGATATGGTAACATAGTGTCTGGTACTGACATCACGAAGGTAAATATACAATATGAACATCAATATTATCACTAGTTGAGCTGATCAATTGTTTGATATAAGTTTTTGTTACTTGTGAAATGTAGGCTTTAGGAAATGCATGGAAGGATGCATGCACGTCCAATCGTTCTAGTGCAATTTTTATTCTGAAAGGGATATTTAAAGTAAAGCAAGGGAAGTTTGAAGGACCTTGTAATAGCCCAATTGACTTTCAACTTGGAGGAACATTGCAGACACAAAAAAGTCTTCAGGGAGATAATTGGATCACTTTTGCACGTGTTGATAGATTGACATTATCAGGTGAAGGAGTTTTTGATGGCCAAGGAAAGGCAGCTTGGAAAAGGAATGATTGCCACAAAGCATAAATTGTGTCCAAACTCCCTCTTGTAAGTAATATGCCTTTAGCTTTCCTTCTCAATCTCATGCATCTTGTTGTTTTTGAAAGGGCCTCTTACATGTCTTCTCTAATGTTCTGACATTTACGATTTGGTAAATGTTCTTCATTTTCTAGAGGATAATCTTTAACAATCAAGTGAAGAAGTGAATTTTTTGTTGAGTTTTCAATTTTATTGGGTTCTTTTCAAATTTTTAGTTTCATTACCCACTGTCACAAAATATTATTTGATTATACAAAATGTTTAGAGTTTGAGGTTCAACTTCATCACCAATTCAACCGTTAAGAGAATAACATCACTTGATAGCAAGAACTTCCATATCAACGTCCTCAGCTGCAACAACCTCACATTCCATAATATCAATATAATGGCACCAGAAAATAGTCCAAACTCTGATGGAATACACATCGGTCCATCAAATAAGATCACAATCACAAAGTCCAAAATTGCAACTGGAGATGATTGCATTTCTCTTGGAGATGAAAGCAAACTAATTGAAGTCACCAACGTGACGTGCAGACCAGGACATGGAATAAGCATCGGAAGTCTTGGAAGATACACTAACGAAGAACTTGTTGAAGGTGTCATCGTAAAGAACTGCACGTTAATTAACACCACTAATGGTGTTAGGATCAAAACGTGGCCAACTTCTGCTGCTAGCAGCACCGCCACCAATATGCACTTTTTGGACATTATAATGGTCAATGTTAGCAACCCTATTATAATAGACCAAGAGTATTGTCCGTGGAATCAGTGCAATCGGCAGGTATGGATCGCATTCTCGAACCTTTCATTCATTTTTTCATTATAACTTAACAAATAAACCATTTGTTGTCTCATTTTAATTTTCAGATTCCTTCAAAAATTAAGATTAGTACAGTGAGCTTCAAGAACATTAGAGGAAGTTCTGCAACTCTGCAGGCAAACAAACTTATTTGCAGCCGTCACTTACCATGTGACGATGTAAAAGTAAGCAACATTGACCTCACTTACAATGGAATAAAAGGTCCTATTTCCTCCCAATGCACGAATGTGAAACCTATCATTTCAGGAAGACCGAACCCCAAGATATGCTCCTCTCCTTATGTTGTCCAATGGATTGTTCATTGCCATAGAACTTCAAATATAATAGACAACCTTAATTAAAAAAGAAGACCGCCTCCATCCATTTGACTCTCATTCTTTTGAGTTTCTTTTGTTGTACTTTTCAAAATAAATAAGATGGTCTACTGTTTGAAGGAGACTTTGTGTGGTGAACAACCTAATGTTTTTATTACCACCACCTTATATAATAAAATTGTTCCAAGTCTTGTTTTTTTTTTTTTTTTTTTTTTTTTTTTTTTTTTTTTTTTTTTCGTTCTAGTTTTGAATTCGAAATAAGACAATGTAATTGTAACAACCATTATTAAAAAAAAACTAATCCATTACTCAAGAAAAGAATCTTTAACCAACAAAAATATCTAACTCCTCTTTCAATTAGTTACCCTAAACAAATCAATTACCATTAGAAATCTTTTAGACAGAATGGATGAGTTAGATTGAATCTCCTAACTACTTCCCATATTGCACAGATCCATCATTATTGTTAAAGAAGAATTAAAATTTGAGGTGACTAATCCAACAAGTCGTGTCCTTAAATCTATCTTTTTCGTCAATGGTGTAATTTTGGTTGCAACTTTTGGATATGACTTGTTAAAATTTAGCTTTCAGATTAGAAAATTAAGTGACAAGTATTAATATGTATTATAGGAATTTACATTTAATATCGAATTATCTACCTATTTATCCCGACCAAGTTTAGTTATAGGAAAAATGTCGATAGTCCTAGAAAAATTAAATATCAAAAGTAGCTAAATGTTCTAGGAGTTTAATGTACCAGAACTCATCAAAATTTGCCCAAATCCATGGTAAATAAGGCCAAAAAATAACAGAAATCACAAAAGAGAGAAAATAAAAACAGAATTTGGTCTTGATCGATGATGCTATGTTTCGTGTTTTCAAGTCTTAAGATATTTGTTGTTCGTGAGTTTAGCTGGGTCGAGTTGAGATATTTTTAGACCTAATGCAATTAATTGGATCATAAATTTATTCAACTCAAACAACCCTTACTACATAATTAAATCTTTTGATTTTATTGTTTAGAATAAAATCTTAAGAAAAAGAAAAAAAAAAGGGGAACTAAGCCATTTGGAAATGGCAAATGCCCCTGCTAAGATTTGGACCACGATTTCAAATTTGGATTCAGCAACTAGCTATCAAGTTTATGCAAAACTGTGCCTCACACTATTGAGGACATATTCTATTTATATTGGCAAAAGATTAACTAATAGATCCGATTTCATAGGAAACTAACGAAGTAAGCCTATTCTTATGGCATGACTAACTTCAAGCTATTCTAATGGATTGACCAATTCTAACAGTCCCCTTCAATCCCAACAAGTCTTGTACATGTTGAGATTGTTACAATGTGTAGTAAAAGGAGTTTTAGACAGTGGTTTTGTCAGGATATCAGCTACTTGATCACTTGATGAAATGAACCGAACTTCCATTGCTTTACGTGCTACTTGTTCTCGAACAAAATGAAAATCAACTTCAATATGTTTCGTTCTAGCATGAAATACTGGATTTGAAGTTAAATATGTAGCTCCGAGGTTGTCACACCAGAGGCGAGGAGCCTTTGATTGATACACGCCCAGTTCCTTCAGTAATGACTTGATCCAAATCATTTCTGCAGTAAGATTCGCAATGGCCTTGTATTCTGCTTCGGTGCTTGATCTTGACACTGTAGCCTGTTTTCTGGAACTCCATGAGATTAGATTTGCTCCAAGAAATACAGCAAAGCCGCTAGTTGAACGTCGATCATCGGGACAACCAGCCCAATCAGCATCAGAAAACCCCGACAACATCATGGTTGATTTCTGAATTTTCACTCCTAATGCTAGTGTGCCTTTAACATAACGAAGAATTCTCTTCACAGCACCCCAATGAGCATCAGTAGGTGTATGAAGATATTGACACACTTTATTGACAGCAAATGCCAAATCAGGCCTAGTCATTGTCAAATATTGTAGTGCTCCCACTGTACTTCTGTATTTGAATTGTTCTTCAGCTGATAAGGGTATTCCTTGTTCTCTGAATAATTTTTCAGCAGAACCCATTGGTGTAGACATAGGTTTGCATTTTTCCATGTTTACTCTTTTCAACAAATCTAAGGCATATCGTCTCTGTGACAGTATGATACCATCTCGTGTTTTCTTGACTTCAATACCCAGAAAATACTCAAGACCACCCAAATCTTTTACTGCAAAATCTATTTTCAATTTCTGAATCAACCTTTCGGTTGCTTGATCAGAGGAGCTCACAATAATTATATCATCAACATAGATGAGCATATAGATAGTTATCTCTCTGTTTTTGAGAATAAAAAGAGATGAATCAGCTACTGAAGCCTTGAAGCCTAACTCAATAAGTTTTCCAGTCAACCTTGAATGCCAAGCTTTTGGGGCTTGTTTCAGGCCATAAAGGGCTTTCTTGAGCTTGCATATGTAATTCTTTGGTTTGGCTGAGTCTTGAAATCCTGGTGGTTGTCGCATGTACACTTCCTCTTTCAGAATTCCATGCAAAAATGCATTTTGGATATCAACTTGTCTCATATTCCAGCCCTTGGTTACTGCTAGCGAAAGAATGACCCTGATTGTTGACGGTTTGATCACAGGGCTAAAAGTATCAGTGTAATCAACACCAAATCTTTGCTTGAATCCTTTGGCAACTAATCTTGCTTTTAATCTTTCAACTGACCCATCTGCTTTTCTTTTCACTTTATACACCCATTTACTATCAATGAGATTTATTCCAGGTTTGGGTGGAACTAGATCCCAAGTGGCATTTCGTTTTAGCGCTGAGAGCTCATCATTCATTGCTCCTCTCCATCTTGGATGTTGCATGGCTTCCTGCAGGTTTCGAGGTTCAGTAGCAGTCTCTATGATCGGAGTTGTGATAGTTACAGCGCTTGCGAATTTTCTTGAGGTTTCTGAATATCTGATAGTTCCATCAGTGAATTGTTTAGCTTGTACAATGTTATTTCTCAACCTTGTTCGCATTGGATGTTGACTAGCTGCTTCAGTTGGTTGATCAGACACATGTTCATGAGTTTGGTTTTGAGCATTGATCGAACTGCTCTCAGCTTCATATTCTGCAATTTCCTCTGAACTTCTTGTATTATCTGCAGAAGATAAGCTGACACCAGACAAGTTGTCACTAGCAATATTATCAGTTTGACCATCATTCATATGGGAATTACTAACAACTGGTTCAATATCTGTAAGAGCATTTTCAGTGTAAAAACTAGCAAGTTTGGCTAAGGCTGGAAGTAGAACAGGATGATGTGGATTTGTGGTTTTGTTTGGTGGCTTAGATTCTTCAAAAGGAAAAATATTTTCATCGAAAACCACGTCTCTAGAGATGTAAATACGTCCTGTACTTCTATTTAAGCATTTATATCCCTTATGAGAAGAACTATAACCCAAGAATATACATCTAGTAGTTCTGAAACTCAGTTTCTTGTTGTTGTAAGGCCTTAAATTAGGCCAGCAAGCACAGCCAAACACCCTAAGCATGGAGTAGTCTGGACTTTTACCAAACAATTTATGAAGTGGTGTGTCTTGTTGTATGGTTCGGCTGGGCATTCTATTTATAAGAAAGCAAGCTGTGTTGAAAGCTTCATCCCAGTAGGATAGAGGCATGTTGGCTTGAGCGAGTAAAGCAAGGCCAGTTTCTACAATGTGTCTGTGTTTTCTTTCGACTAACCCATTCTGCTGGTGTGTGTGAGGACAGGAGATATGATGTTCAATGCCTGTGGATTTGAAATAATTGTGTAACCGATGGTATTCACCCCCCCAATCTGATTGGACGGAGCGAATTTTGGTATTTAGCATAGTTTCAACATGTTTTTGAAATTGAAGGAACACAGACTCAACATCAGATTTGCATCTCAGAAAGTAAATCCAAACATAACGACTAAAATCATCAACAAAGGAAACATAATATTTGGAATTATTTACTGACGCAATGGATGGACCCCATACATCAGTGTGAATTAATTGAAGGGGTGCTGTAGATACATGCTGAGAAGAACCAAATGGCAATTGATGTGCTTTCCCTAATTGACAAGCATTACAAATTGAGGAAGAGGGAATATTAGTATCTATAGCTAAATTATTATCTTGTAGAATTCTAATGGTAATTGGAGATGCAGGGTGCCCTAGCCTTCTGTGCCATTGTTCTTTCGAAAGTTTGGCTGTCAGCAAGGCTTGACTGAAATTATGCGGTAGAACGTATAGGCCATTCTTACATCTACCGTGGAGCAGGAGTTTCTTCGTGACTCGGTCCTTAACCAAAAAATAGTTTGGGTGAAATTCTACAACAGCATTATTATCAGATGCTAGTCTTTGTACTGAAATTAGGTGCTTATTGATTTTAGGAACATATAGGATATGTTTCAGAACAAGAGATGAACCAGAAATTAATGAATTCCCAATATGAGAGATAGACAAACCTGCGCCATTTGCAACCTGAATTTGGTCGGTGCCAGTGTAGCGTTCTCTGGTGGTAAGCCTCTCTAGGTCATTGGTGATATGATCTGTGGCTCCAGTGTCAACATACCAGTTTGTGTCACTAGTGTATCCACTGGTTGCCAAAGCTGCTTGTTTGAGATTATTTTCGGCTTGATATGCCTGATCAAATCTGTGCCAGCATTGCAAAGCATCGTGATTGGGCTTACCACAAATCTGACAGACAATGCCTGAGCTGCTTTGTGTCTTTGATGGTTGACGTCCAGGATTGTTCACAGTACGCCTTGATTGTCCATGACCACTATTTAACTGACGACTACGACCGCGACTACCTCGACCTCCATTGGCACCTCCACGAATGGATATCCTATTGACATTGTTAGCAGATGAAAGTTGCTCAAATGTACCCTTACGCAAGTGCCGCATCTCATAGCTCAGCATGTGAGCATACACGTCGCTGACAGTGTATACATCTGTTCTGGTTGTAATGCTTGTGACTAGAGGATCATAATCTGGACCAAGTCCTTGCAGCATGTAGGCGATGAGTTCTTCATCCTCTATTCGCTTGCCAATGGCAGCAAGTGTATCACCAAGATGTTTTACTTTACGAAAGTAGTCAGCAATTGTCATGTCCTTTTTCTGGATAGTAGAGAGTTCCATACGGATCTGCATTGCTCTTGCTCGAGATGTGGAAGCAAATTGTCGCTCCAGCGTAATCCAGGCTTCTCGTGCAGTGGTGATTCCAACCATCGTGCTGAGAACCTCCTCAGTGACTGATGAGTTGATGAGGCTGAGTACCAGCTGGTCCTGGGGGTACCAGACTGTGAACTCAGGGTTGATGATAATTTTGCGATTCCCTGTTTCTTCACTTGGTTCAACGGCGATCGTCTGGCTTGGTGCAGGCATGGATCCATCCACAAAACCAACAAGGTTTTGGCTACGCAAGTAGGGAAGGATTTGGGTGGACCACAGTAGATAATTTTCTTGTGTAAGCTTAACACTAATCACCTGACTGATCGACGGAGAAGACATTGTGTTGTTTGGGATTGACATGTCTAACAGCAGAGGCTATGGATCTCGTGGATCTTATTTCGGCTCTGATACCATATCAAGTTTATGCAAAACTGTGCCTCACACTATTGAGGACATATTCTATTTATATTGGCAAAAGATTAACTAATAGATCCGATTTCATAGGAAACTAACGAAGTAAGCCTATTCTTATGGCATGACTAACTTCAAGCTATTCTAATGGATTGACCAATTCTAACACTAGCAACTGATACCCTTGACGTTCCCCTGCATCTACCATGACATACCTACATTACCAACTTATCTTGAATTGCTTATAAGAGTGAAAACTATCCACACAAACCAACACCATTTTTTGTAGCATGCTTTTTCCTTACTCACATGCCTCCTAAGATGTAATCTCATACCTAAAATTTGGACCTTGGAAATCCAAATTTGGCATCTGATGGCCCCCACAATTTCTTGCATCTTCAATGATATGGTCACATTAGTTACTTGTTTTGAATTGCTCTTAGGAGTGAAAACTATCTCTAAAAATCATGTTGCCTACTTTGGTGCTTCAAGCATAAGACTCAAAAGTTAAGCGTGTTTAGTTTCAAACAATATTATGTTTTGCTACCTCTTGAAATTTTCTTAACAAACATGTGGGTAAAGACAAAATATGCTAAAAACAACTCATGTTGATCGGTAAGAATAATCTCCCTGCTTAGAAACACTTCATGAGGAGTAAATAATGTGGTCATATTGCAAAAGATGTCAGGAAAATGCTAGAGTCATTGGGTGTCAAATTCATACTAAAAAATTTGGTTCAAATCTTGTTCATGGAACATTACATAAATTGGTTTAAGAGGTTCTTGCTTTTTTTTTTTTTTTTTTTTTTTTTTTTTCTGGAGATGTAATCCGTTTCATGCCTCCTAAGATGTACTCGGTTTCGAGAATTTTCTCGAGATGTAATTTCATTTTTGAGAGAAAGAGAGAGAGATTGGTGTGTTTGGCTCAACCCGAGAGTCTATTTATAGAGACTCTTCAAGAATTTTTGCCAATAATATATTTACATATTTAATATTACTAGGATATAATACCTTATACAAACTATATTTAAATATTATAAGATATCCTAATATATATTTAATTAATTTAAATCTCATTCAAATTTTAAATATATTTTTATTTAATGTATCATACATTAATTGATTTAATATTTAATTGTATCTCCTACAATAAATATATTTTTCTTTTTTTATATATTTAATATATTAAATATTAATTTGAAACCTTCAAATTAAATATATTTTCTCAATTTATTTAATATATCTAATATATTCAATATTAGTTTGACATTTCAAATTAAATTTATTTTCTCCTTTATATTTAATATATCTAATATATTAAATACCAATTTGAACCCTTCAAATTTTCTTTCAAATAAATTGAACCTTTAGCGTTACTATGAGCTAGCAAGGAAACCCTGTGGACCTACCGATTACAAGATCCAATGATACAAAATTAATTAATTAAACTTTTTAATTAATCAATTTCCATTCATTAATGGTAGGTCACTCCACTATAAACCTAGAGTTGCACTCTTATGCACTGTAGGACAAGTTATGTCCATTGATATAATCATTACAAGCAATTCGATCCTTCACGAGTTGTTCATAACTACAGCAGGGTCAAAAGTCCGTTTTACCCCTGTAATTACATTTTTAAACTTAAATACCACTGATTCTCTAATAAACAATTTGTTTATGATCCAATCATAAACCAAGTCCCTCTCGGACTAGTGAGAGGGTGGGGCCCCATTGTTCAAGTCTCGAAATAAGTACTTAAGAGAACAACTCATCTAGTTTCCTCGCATGGGAAGGAGTGAATTTCATCTCATGATATTATGTTCCAAACTCCCTATTTGGTCAAGTCCCTAAAATGGTAGGCATATTGAATCGGCCTAAAGGGCAATTCTCACCCATGTAAATTAAAGGACAAGCCCTCACAGGCAGGAGTTCATAACTCACTCAGGATTAAGATCGACTCGCATATAATCATCGTGTGAAATATTAATCTTCTCAATTAACGGATTTATAAAGAGAGATTAATCATTTCTTGGTTCAGTCTTATACAAACTCATTGTATAGGGTACCCCCACTTACATGTCTCCACATGAACGATTTGAATCAAATCATTTGTAACCATTACAAAGTGGGTCGTATCAATAGTGTTACCAAGATAAGGCATCCAACTTTATCCAAATACTATAGATTTTTTAGGTTATTACTTGAACACGATCCTCTTGTATGTCAACCAAATACGGTTCAAGATTACATTAATAACCTTGGATTTTCATACCATGGATAACAATTAAATTATAAATAAAATAATAAAAATTATTGTTAAAAACCTAAATAATTAATTACGAGGCTTTAAGGCATAAATCCCAACAAATATGACATGTATTAAGTGACAACTATATGTACGTAGTTTAGAAAAACGCCTCAAGTCGACAATTCCTCTCTGACTTCTAAGCTCCCGAGAACCCTATCGCCACGATCGGTAGCTTCACAGACCTGAAAAAGAAATGTAAATAAGAATGAGTATAAATATATTTAGTAAGTAACATACTTATAGGCTCTTATCGCATCCATGTCATAGTAGGGAACCACCAACTTACTCTATAGGCTCTAGAGTTTCAACAATCTTGGTACACACACCTGGGCAGAAGATTTAACCTTCGTAGCGGTATCCGACGTCTAAGGATGAGGCGCTACGACATATAACTTTGTACCAGGTGAGGAACATGGTGAGTGCCAGCCTGCTCGTCGTCCATGGAGGAGTGAACTCGCGAACCCGTCGCACAGGCCATGAGATCGCCCAAGGTTGGGGCGTGCTACTTTCCGATACAAGCCAGCTCGACAAGTTATTGATCGTGTTAATATAAAACATGCGGAAGCAAATGTTTGGGAGAGTTTTTCTCAAGGTTTTTCGAAGGGAGAAGTTCCATGTACCTTGATCACTCTGTTTATAGAGTTATGTTTGCATGTTCATGTAAATTTGAGATCGCCAAATTTGACACTCAATATTCCACTCAAATGTTTGGGATTATGTGGCAAGCATGCAAGTTTGAGCTCACCAAATTTTGACACTAAAAATAACACTAAAATTTGTGGGGTTTATTTGGCAAGCATGCAAGTTTGGTTAAACCAAATTTTGACACCTCAAAATTCCATTTACTCAAACATGGATTTTTCCATTAGTGAAGACAACATTTTGACTTTCTTCATTTTAATTCGATAACTAATTTGAAATTACTATATTAAAGGATTAATTAAACTATTTAATTAATATTTATTATTAATTCAAATGCCAATCCCAATCCCAATCAATTCGGACACATATTTCATTAAAATATTTAAATCTTATTTAAATATCTTAGATTCTCGTAAATAAAACAAAAATGCGGTTAAATATATCGTATATATGTAGCGTATATTCCCTAATTTGAATTCGAACACTTCGAACCCACTCGTCACCTGTTCTATGGTTTAGTCCGATATGAGCTAGCAGAGGGACCTAATGGACCTATAAATCATGGACTCCAACGATCCAAGATTAACTGGTTAATTTCATTAACCTTGTTAACCAACACTCGTTAACTACTAGGACACTCCACTATAGCCTAGTAGTTGCACTCCCCTCACTATATATATATTTCTGTCCATTTGATATAACCATGATTAGTAAGTCGATCCTTCACAGGTTGTTGGTAACTAGAGTTGGGTCAATTAACCGTTTTACCCCTAAAGTTACTTCTTGTTCCTTATGTCCCATTGATCCTCTAATGAAAAATTGGTTTATAATCCAACCATCGAATCCCTCTCAGGCCAATGAGAGGGTGGGGCCCCTTGTTTAAGACCTGGAGTTAGTACTTAAGGGAACTACCTCTCTTCTATCCCCAAAAGTGGGTAGGAGCGAATTCCATCTTGCACCCCATGTCCCCAGCCTATTGAGTTGGCAAACTCGAGCCACTCTCACCCATGTCAATCTAAGGATAATTTCGAATAAACAGGAGTTCAAGGTTAGCTCAGAATTAAGATCGAGTTACCTAGGTCATTGAATGAAAAGAAAATCAGTCTCAACAGTAAACGACATTATAAAGTGAGAGTGATTTTCTTCATGGTCCGATCTTATGCAATACTTATTGCATAGGACGCCCCCACTCACATGTCTTCGCATGTACAATTTAGTGATCACATTGTTTATGTCATATACAAAACTGGACCGCATCCATAATGTCCCCAAGATAAGGTACTCGGCCTTATCCCTGTACTATAGATTATTTTGACTATATACTTGAACTTGATCCACTCTTATGTCTCTACATATAGTTCAAGTACTCATACTATAGCCAGAGTATTCTTAGTTTATTGGATTTAGATTAACGATCGTAAAATACACTTTATTCAATAACAATCTTTACTGAATAAACATCAATGATAACTTTATTGAAAATAGAATATGTTTTTATTTACAAAATATGAGTTTTAGTACATAAAACCCAACAACCCGCATGATCAACATAGGATGGACCCACCATGCAGAATAGTCAATCTACCACTGAGTATCACAATCCTAACCAATGTAACACCTCGCTTGATGGTATTGTACAAGAGTGGAAAGGTGAGTGGAAACTACTTGAATGCCATACCAGCTAATATCAGTTTATAAATCTTTCTTCTACATCCCGAGGTACTAAGGTGGCCTTCTAGGTCTCAAGGGTGGTTAGGCGGTCTTGGTAGGGACTCAAGTCTCCACTCTCATAATTCCTGACTCCTTGAGTCTTTCATGGTTCGGGGTTGTAGGTTCTCACCGTCTAATCATCCCTCATGATTCCACTTAACAACAACCATGTTTATGCACTATGCGTATAAATTTAATATTTTGTGTCATGTGCTACTACCATGGAACCCTTCACAATCTTTCACGAACTTTTTCCAAACTTTGGTGCATAACATGTGCTATCCAACTAATCAATAGAGTTTATATTCTTCTTGAGACCAGAAATACATCTAAACTTCTTTAATGTCTTGATTTCTTATTGTAGTTTGTATGCTGTCGCAACCCCGTATTTTACTACGGACCGTGACTTACGACAACGCACAAATGAACAAAGTGATTTAAATATGAAATAAAGAAAATCCTTAAATTCCAATAAAGTTTTTGGACGACAAACAACAAAACACATGACAGTTTGAAAATAAATTTTGAAAGTATCCAAACACAAAATAAAGACTAGATTGACGCCTCGGGACAACCCGTTCCTCTGTGACAATCCCCGTCTCCATCACGCCCGCCCTTGATCGACGCCTCGTGCTCCTGAAAAAGAAAAATATAGCAAGGATGAGTATAAAAATTATACTCAGTAAGACACCTACTTGTAGGCTCTCTTTGAATCTTAATTGAACAGGGTCGGCTGGTCCGGTTCGGCTCGGCTCAGCTCGCGTTTGCGGTTTGGCTCGGCTTTGCAAGTGACATGTGTTGTCGCCTCGCTGGAGCTGCGTTGCTTCAGCCGACGGTCGACGCGTGTCCGGCGCCTGTCACGCCACCATTCGCCACTCGCCGACCGACCTCTTTTTTTTTTTTCTTTTTCTTCTCTGTCCTCTGAAATCCGTAACACAGTCCCCTTTTCCGATTTTCATATCTTTCAATCTGTAGATCGGATCAATATGATTTCTTAGGCAAAATTCTAGATCATGTTACAGGGTACATCCTAGTATTTTTTTGTAATTTTTTCTTGACTACCGGATGAGTTAAGAGCGTCGAAAGTTCACTCACCGTTCTCAGACGATTCTCGGATCTCCGCCTTCGGGTTGAGGTCTTGGCCAAACTTCTTCACTGATCGTGCATAGAGTTGTTCCTAGGTGAATATTTCAGCATTTTAGGACTCGATTCACATAGGAAAAGCTCAGATCTGAGAAATGTCGTTCATAACCTTACCTCGCGAAATGTTCTTGGGTCTTGACGGAGCGTCGGCCTCACTAACCTCTCAATCCTTGTACAAGTCTCTTCCGAAGGTGGATTCCGACGGTGGTCCGTTAAACTTCACGGCTGACTCCTCTCAAATTTCTCTCTAACTCTTTTTTTCTTTTACAGGGGGTGTGACGGGGTTCTCCTTGGACCCCTATTAGGGCTGGAGGGGAAAAATGACATTTTTGCCCCTCAGTTGACTTAGCCCCCCCCCCCCCCCCCCTTTTTTTTTCTTTGTGTTACAAACTCTCCCCTCCTTAGAAACTTTCGTCCCCGAAAGTAGCTATCTCTTGGAAGAGTTCGGGATAAGCTTTCCTCACAACCTCTTCTCGTTCCCAAGTTGCCTCTTCCTCACGACAGTTACCCCATGAGACCTTTACCAAGGGAATATCTTTGTTGCGCAACCGCCTAGTGTCTCAAGCAAAAATTCTGCTAGGCTCTCCTCGTAAAACAGATCTTCCTTTAGGGGAAGCATCTCATGCTCGATTACATGAGTATGGTCTGGAGTGTACTTTTGCAGCATGGATACGTGAAACACATTGTGCACGACGGCAAGGTTCGGTGGCAGGGCAATTCTGTAACTAGCTTGCAGCCTTTTTTTCTTTTGTACAAAAGATCATAGTCGATTGTACCTTTGACATATCTCAAGATCCGTCGAGCTGCATCCAAATGAGGCTTCTTTGGACTTTGCATGTACCGACTCATAACCCCAACTGCAGAAGAAATATCAGGCCGAGTTAAAGTTAGATGCACTCTACATAGAACACCATTTTAACTGTTGTTCACCATCTTAAAGTTTTTGGCTGTAAGTGTTATGCAACTGTAGTACACACCCTAAGCAAAAATTTGAACCTCGGGCAATTCCTTGTGTTTTTGTAGGATATCCTTGTGGTCACAAAGGTTACAAGTTGTGTGACATGCAATCTAAGATTTTTTTTTATCAGTCGTGATGTTCAATTTTGTGACGATGATTTTCCTTTTTCATCAGCTTCACAAACTTTGGCGTTAGCTCCTTCAACTCCCATTTTACCACTTCATGATTCATCCTACTCAAACATCCATTCTAGTCCTCCCCCACCTTCTATTCCTTCACCTACTACCTCGTTGTCTCCTCCGCCTTCTATTCCTTCTCCAGATACACCCACTAATTCTAATCTTATCCCACCTGATACATCAGTTCCACTCTGACGTTCTACTCGTACAAAACAGCCTCCAGCTTGTTATAATGATAATGAGATGTCTTCTGGAGCCAATCATTTAACCTCTAGCTCAAGTCTGAACACTGGCACCAGGTATCCCTTTCATGATTACTTTTCATTCTCTCGTTTTTCTCCTACTCAACGTGGTTTTCTAGCTCTTATTACAGCCCAGACAGAACCTAAAACCTATGATGAGGCAGTTGGCGAGCCATTATGGCAGCAGGCTATGAATGATGAAATTGAAGCCTTGGAACGTAATCATACTCGGTCTCAAAGAAATTCAACATCTCAAGACTAGTTTACTCGAGAAATTCCTTATCAAAGATTTACGGAATTTGAAATATTTTCTAGGCATTGAATTTTCTAGGTCTAGAAAAGAAATTTTTATCTCCCAAATGAAGTATGCTCTAGACATTTTTCAAGACACAGGTCTAACAGGAGCACGTCCAGAAAGATTTCCTATGGAGCAAAATCTGAAACTTTCTTTAACAAAAGGGGAGAAGTTGAATGATCCAAGTAAATACAAACGGTTGATTGGCAGATTAACATATTTATCAGTTGCTAGGCCTGACATAGTGTATTCAGTTCGTATGCTTAGTCAATTTATGCATGAACCAAGAAAACCACATTGGGAGGTAGCTCTTCGAGTTCTGAGATACATCAAAGGTACTCCTAGTCAAGAACTTGTACTACCATATGAAAACAACTTAAGATTACAAGCATATTGTGATTCAGACTGGGGCGGTTGTCGAACTTCCAGATGATCAATTTTTTGGTTCTGCATTTTCCTTGGAAATTCAATTATTCATTGGAAGTCTAAAAAACAAATCAATGTGTCCAGATCATCAGCAGAAGCTAAGTATCATCAAACCATGTTATTCATGAAAGTACGAAACACATAGAAATAGATTGTCATATAGTTCGAGAAAAATTACAAGCTGTAATCATCAAACCATGTTATGTTTCGACTAAAATGCAATTAGTAGATATTTTCACTAAAACATTGGGAAGACGTTAGTTCGAATTTTTGAAAGACAAGTTCGGTGTGATTGACAGACACTCTCCAACTTGAGGGGGAGTATTAAGATATAATATTAGGAGAATATATTATAATAATTATTGTTGGAATATATCTTATACATTCTTAATTAATATTTTTTTTACTTTATGATTTGATTAGTAGTATATTTTATTTGACTCTCAAGATTTAGTTAGTTAATATTTTCCCTTAATTTTAGGTATTCGTCGGTAGCTTGTATCCTATTTAAACATTGTGAATATTGATGAAGATTGCACTTTCGATCCCAATTCTATTTCTCATTCTTAACATAACTCCAAGTCAGAAATAGAACGGGCCTAAGTACTTACAAAAGAAACAAGAACAAGAAAAGAAAGAGTGTGGTGTCCTAGCATATCAAGGACACGATAAAGAGCCTACAAGTAGGCTACTTGCTGAGTCTTGTACTCCTTCCTTATTTTGCATTTTTTTTTTCAGGTAATAAGGAGCTAGTCGAGGTTGGGAGCGGACTCCGAAGCAGGTGTCATAGACAAGCCTCACACGTCATCTTCAGCCCATTTGTTTTGAAATATTTTGTGTTCGTTCCTTATTCGGTGTTTTAACTATTATGTTGTGTTTTAATTACTCATGTATGAACACTGTTTTGTTTTACGTAATGTTATGTTTTAAATACTGTTTGTTTTATTTCGTGAAAGTTTACTCACCTTTTTGGAGTATCGAGTCAGACCGGTCCTTACATATGATGACCAGATAAAAGCCTCGTTGGGCTAGGTCATGAAACACTATGAAAATTAGTCTAGGTGAAGGACCCGAACGACCATAACATAAAATTAATTTTCATATTATAGTTTTACTTTTTTAATTAAAAATTTTAGAGAGAAATAATAGTTTGAATCATATATTTTTTTATTTAAAAAATAACAGTTATCAATCACGGTTCTATTTTTATTATAAACTATTTAACGACAGTAAAAAAAAATAAAAAAAATAAAAGAATTAATTAATAATAACTAATCCCTTCCCTCTCCCAATAACTACCACCCTAAAATACTCAACTAACTTCTTCTCACAAAACCATATGTTACAAAAAAGAAAATAATGAATTAGAAATACAAACAAATGGGTTAGTTTATTTATTTTTGGGTTATTACCCATCAACTGTTATCTTCCATTACACTCTTTTTCAACTATAAAGAGTGAAACAAATCATGCACAAACAAATGTGTTCATACCCATCTCTTTTTCTCTCCCATTTCAACCACATGAGTTTATTTTCAACACTTGCACTTTCTCTCTTAATTTCATTATTCTTTGCTAACCAAGTGACTACCATCGAAGGATCATTCCTCCAAAACCCAAAGATTATGGTCAAGATAACAAATGCTCTAAAATCTAAAAATCAGCTCGCTGTTCACTGCAAATCAAGCAATGATGACTTGGGAGTCCACATGCTGACTCCTTTGGCCAGCTACGATTTTAGTTTTCGTCCAAATTTATGGGGCACAACATTGTTTTACTGTTCCTTCCAATGGCCTAGCTCGTTTCATTACTTCAATGTCTACATAGATAAGAGAGATAGACATAATTGTGAAAGTATTCTATGTTCGTGGCATATGACTGAGGAAAATGTCTGTATGTTCAACTATAAAACCGATAATTATGATATTTGCTACAACTGGTCAGGCAAAAAATTCATGTATCCATAAATTTGAAAATTTGATTTTAATATTTAAATAAATAAATATTTTTGATATGGTGTTTATCTGGGATTATTATTATTATTATTATTATTTTTTTAAGCTTGACATGATTAGTACGAGTGAAATATAAACGATGTTAATTACCTATCGACATAAATTATAATATAAACATTTGTTAACTTATTTTGGTCACGATTGATAATCAAAACAACTATATCAGATGGGACATTGCATTAGAAGGATTTTGAGGTAGGGTATAGGTGAGGTAGAGCCTTAGGCTTGGCCTAAAGTAGAGGCAAGTCGGTTAGAGTTGTTACATGTATGATTGAACAAAGTTTAGTTTCTATATAAGTCATGTTCGGTTAGTGACCAACCTTGTCTAAAGTCTAATGTAGCCATAAAGTCAGGCAAAAAAAAGATTTTTCATGAGTGTGACAAAATCGTACCCATAAAGTCAGGCAAAAAAAAGATTTTCCATGAGTGTGACAAAATCGTGACGTTGTATGGTTGAAAATGTACGACTGTGACAATATTTGAAAATGCTAACACAATGTACAGGGAGGTCCATCGAATCAAGTTCACAACCAATTGTTATTAGAAGACAGTCACGGGGTAGTAGTCCCATTTATTTAAGTTCCCAACTTTGGGAGAAATTAATAGAAAATGTTGGGTTTATATAAGGAAATGATAAAACAAATATATGATACAAAAGGCACTTTACATCATGTCATAAGGTAATAATACATACATTTTCCTTGAGAAATGACATATTAGAGGAGGGAAATACGGACTTACCCTAAGAAGGCATTTCGCAACTCGATCGTAGACGGTAAAATAACAATTTAAAGGGTCATTATTTTTTTAAACAAATTGAGAACGAGGAGTTTCCAAAATTTCTAAACCATTTTGGATTATAAAGAACAATAAACGGGGTTTGTCAAATAGTTATCAAATTGTTGTGTCATTTAATGAAAGAAAGTAAGAACTATTTCAAATGAACCCTATGTAGCTGATCTGGATCTCTTCGTGGTGGTTTGGTTTAAGGTTTTGTTTACAATGCTTATGAATGAAATAATTATGTTTGGTGTAGTATGGAAAATGTTATAAGAAAGAGAGGACCAATTCATCTTAGGATCATGTATTCATGATACGTAGATGTACGTCATAGAGACTAGTAAAGAGTTAACCAATTCATCTTGGGATCATGTATAAAACTGTGATTGATAAATACGATTTGGGGAGCCAAGTGATGAGATATGATGTAACGCCCCAAAAAAATAAAGGAAATTAGCTCCAAAAATAACAAGCGCCCCATGTAAGATCCAAAGGATTCAAGAACTTGAAATTAAGAGGATCAAGCAAGTATGCTCTAGACATTTTTCAAAGAAATTCAACATCTCAAGACTTGTTTACTCTAGAAATTCCTTATCAAAGATTTAGGGAATTTGTAATATATTATAGGCATTGAATTTTCTAGGTCTAGAAAAGAAATTTTTATCTCTCAAAGGAAGTATGCTCTACACATTTTTCAAGACACAGGTCTTACAGGAGCACATCCAGAAAGATTTCCTATGGAGCATAATCTGAAACTTTCTTTAACAGAAGGGGAGAAGTTGAATGATCCAAGTAAATACAGATGGTTGATTGGCAGATTAATATATTTATCCGTTACTAGGCCTGACATAGTGTATTCAGTTCGTGTGCTTAGTCAATTTATGCATGAACCAAGAAAACCACATTGGGAGGCAACTCTTCGAGTTCTGAGATACATCAAAGGTATTCCTGGTCAAGGACTTGTACTACCATCTGAAAACAACTTAAGATTACAAGCATATTGCGATTCAGACTGGGGCGGTTGTTGAACTTCCAGACCATTAATTTCTAGGTTCTGCATTTTCCTTGGAAATTCAATTATTCCTTGGAAGTCTAAAAAGCAAACCAATGTGTCCAGATCATCAGCAGAAGCCGAGTGTCGAGCTGTGGCAAATACTTGTTTAGAGTTAGCTTGGTTAAGATACATTCTTCAAGACTTGAAAGTTCCACTGTCCGAACCAGCATTATTGTATTGTGATAATCAAGCATCATTACAGATAGCAGCCAATCCAGTTTTTCATAAATGTACGAAACACATAGAAATAGATTGTCATATAGTTCGAGAAAAATTACAAGCTAGAATCATCAAACCATGGTCGAGAAAAAACTTCAACTTATAAGAGATTTGGGAACTGCGACAACAATAGTATCCCACAAATCAGGTAAAGAGTACATCAAAATCAGTTCTTTAATTTCTATCTTCAAAAATTAATTTTCATTGAATTTAGTTGACTTAAACTCATATTGAATTCATTATATGATCCACAACTGGAACTACCTTTAGACATTTATAGATTGAAAAATCTCCTCATCAAATACACCTTGTTCATACCCAACGGTTTTTCGTACCTATTCAATAGCGCCTTCAATAGAACTTACGTTGTCTTCTCCTTGATAATGTTAAACGCCACATTTTTGGACAGTGTCAACCAAATTAACCCTAAGGCCTGCCGATCCTTGAGCTTTCACTGCTCTGTGGTTATGATATTTTGTTTCACCCCTATAGGGATTCATGAAGATCTTTTTGGTACAGAAAATCTTCCATCTGCATCTTCTAGAAACCAACTCGGATTGATCAAACTTCTCAATTCTAATCTTTGAGCTTCATCTTCACAGATGTTATAACCAAGATCAAATTTGAGTCATATATAATTATGGGTCTGTCATGTTTTCATTCTGCGTCTGTCATGTTTTCAGGCATCTCCTCTACGAGAGAAGCAGGAAGGTCTTGCATGGCTAGCAAATCAGTAACTTCGCCTTGCCAAACACAAAAATTATTGATTCCATCAAAATTTTCTACTTCAAGATTAGAACTCAAAATTCTCGATTCATGTTCTGATTTAATATCAGAAGACTCTGCCATTTGTAACAAGTAATTTGGATGAAAGTAGAAAAACACAATTCTTGAAAATTGATTTTCAAGAAGATAAGCACGATTGTGAGCAGGTTTCATGGTTGATGGGGGTCAAAACTTTTAGAATTCCCAAAATACGACAACCACGCTTTTATTCCACTTGTTGTGTGCCGAAATGCTCCACAAAAATATGATACCAATTGTTGTACCAATAGTGGAAGCAAGATCGAAAATGGCTTTAATCTTATATTATAATAAAGTTAATTGTGGCTTTTGTTGGGGTTCAAGTTGTTACAAGAATTCAACATATAAACAGGTACCTACGACATATAACGTTCATGTTGTAAATGGACATTTGGGGAACGACCCTCTTTTGTTGACGGAAAGAAATATTCTCTATACTATTTAATGTACTAGCTCACAATCATGGAGAATACGTACTAAATGGCAATAATGCTCTAAACGGGTGCTCTAACCAACTGAGCTACTAGAGCTACTTGAAACAAAAAACATAACAATTCTTAAATCACCAAACGAATAAACACCCAAGCTAGTGTATCATAAAATACAAACCAAAAGACATATTTATATGAATGAGAAAAATAAGCAAAATACTAATTTGTCTTTATAATGTAAACCCAAATCAAATAAAATTGTATTACGAAATAGATATGTTATGAAACTCTTGAAATTCGATCTAATATTACTGTTGAAGAACAAGATGTTTAGATCTAAATTATCCAAGAAACCACAAAACGATAAGCAATCAATCCAAGAGAAAGTTTTTGAACCGATTACCTCAATTATCAAGATAAAGAGTAAAAAGAAAAGAAAAAAAACTCATTTATAAACTCATGATTCGAATCGCTTCACAGAATAACTCGGTCAAGACTACTTGCATAACTCTAGCACGTAAATCTAAACACAAGAAATGCAAAAGAACAAGTTCATGGGTAAAGAAGCATACTATTCAACTCTCATTCTAATATCCAAAATCTTTGTACCATAATAATAACATAAATGACTATTTATAACCTTGAAAATAAACCTTTAAAGTAATATATAGTCTATTGAAATGTTGTAAATGTCTTGTCCATCAATACCATAACGACCATTAATTAATTTTAACTTAAAATTTTAATATAATATTCTAAAGTGAAAAAAATACTATAAAACATCTCTAAATTCAAACACGTAACCTACAATCTTATTATCCACCAAGAAGTTTTTGTGGCATAATTAAGACACATTATTCGTTCATTCTCCCATTCTTCAAGAGGATTCGTCATCGAATTCAATTGATTTCCTTGTAATGCAAACTTAAAATTATTTTCATTCCGTGGTTTTAATCTTGTTGAGGTCTTCCCTTTTATCTTTAGGTCATGCATGGATGTAAAAGTGAAATGGGAGTGCAGCTTCCTGTGCAGCCCATTGGTCTTATTTTTTTCCATGAGTTAGATATTGGCACGAGTTGAAATTAATTATTCAAACTTGCTTTATAATAAGCATTTTAATTTTCTGCAAGAATTCAATCGAAAAGGTAGATACACTTAGTTTGAGTGCTCTCCTTGGAAAGAAAATTCTTTTACTTCCAAGTTTCTGTATATGTACCTTTTGTATACAAAACATTGTTCTCCTAAAAAACTAGAATCATCTTTCTTTTTAATCTCTCTACCCACGTCAAATATTTCTTTTTATTTTTCATTTTCTTCACTTTTTGTCTCTAATGGCCATTGAGCAACATATAATTTGTCTCTAATGGCCATTGAGCAACATATATGTACCTTTTGTATACTGTGTTTGCTGGCCTACCTAGAACCTAAAGCTTTGATACGAAATGACCCAATGTTTTAAAACTTTTAGAATTCAATCAAACAACATGGTTGAAAAATAAGATATTTAGATCTTAATTATCTAAGAACCCAAAATCAATAAGAAAGCTAAGTCAAGACTAAAATAATGTGTTATCTTCCACTTAAAATAGCATTTTTTTATGTTTTATTGCCTATCGTGGGGTGGGTTTTGCATGTTATGTTTTGTTGCCCGGGTTAAGTTGTGTTGCCTATCGTGGTTTTTTATAGTGGGCTAAGTTGTTACAAGAACTACATTGTATTTTTTTGGTGGGCTCAACAAAGCAACCTCGGGTTGGGCTGGTTGATGCATACAGATGGAACTTCGAGGAAAGAAGATGGATAATCCTTGTTTCTAGACCGAATAAATTCAATGTATCATTCTAGACCAACCAGACCTAAACAACTAATTGCCCACAATTGTGGGGAGCAAGGTCTATTGGAAACATACTAGAGGGCAATAATACTCTTGTTGAGAGTTGAACTCAAGACCTCCCGCTTACTAAACGGGTGCTCTAACCAACTGAGCTACAAAAGCTACTTGAAACTAAAAACATATTAATTCATGAATCGCCAAAACTAATAAACACCCAAGCAACTAGGGAAGAGAACAGAAAAGACTACTACAATACACTGTACATAGAATTGTATCATAAAATACAAACCAAAGAGACATATTTATAGGAATGAGAAAAATAAGCAAAATACTAATTTGTCTTTATAATGTAAACCCAAATCAAATAAAATTGTATTATAAAATAGATATGTTGTGAAACTCTTGGAATTCAATCTAATATTATCCAAGAAACCCCAAAACGATAAGGATAAAGAGAAAAGAAAAAACTCGTTTATAAACTCATGATCCACCAAGAAGTTTTTGTGGCATAATTAAGACACCTTATTTCATTCATTCTCCCCTCTATCATCATTTGAAATACATATTATGTATCTTACCTAGAACCTAAAGCTTTGGTAAAATTTTAGAATTCAGTCTAACAACATTGAATTTATTTATGCTCTTGTTGAGAGTTGAACTCAAGATCTCTCGCTTACGAAACAAGTGCTCTAACTAACTGAGTTACGAGTGCCACTTGAAAAAAATACGTATCGAAGACTAAAACGACAACCAAACAAATACTCGAACACTAAATCTTAGGTTTTTTATTCCATGTTAACTTTATGAAAGGAAAAAAGAAAAACGACTAGGATATACATTGTATGTAAAATTGTATTATGAAATACATACCTAAGAGACCTATTTTGTTACACCCCGAATTTTGAGGCATCGAAAGATCGAGAGTGGCTCAAATACACTATGCAATGCATGAAAATGAAAGAACAACTAATAGAAAAAACAGTTACAAAAAAAATTGTGCGAGTTTAAAACTTTACAAGCAATGTGATAAACTCGAAGCGAGAATCAAAATGTATATTTACATATGCCTAGTTCATGTAACGAATGAACAAGATTGGGGGAACATTGAAGAGTTCGTTCCCTTCCATTGGTATAGAGCCTGTTGATTTTTATTTTGAATTAAAAGTAGTATAGTGGGTAATTGATTTCTCATATATAAGATATATGTAATATTGTTTTGTAAAACCACTCTCACTTTATAATGTTGTTTACTGTTGAGACTGATTTTCTTTTCATTCGATAAGCTAGGTAACTCGATTTTAATCCTGAGCTAACCATAAACTCCTGTTTATTCGGAATTATCCTTAGATTTGCATGGGTGAGAGTGGCTCTAGTTCGCCGACTCAATAGGCCTCCCATTTCAGGGGTAAGACTGGGTGAATGGCTAAGGACGAGGGGTGCAAGATGGAATTCACTCCTACCCACTTTCAGGGATAGAAGAGAGGTAGTTCCCTTAAGCACTAACTCCAGGTCTTGAACAAGGGGCCCCACCCTCTCATTGGCCTGAGAGGGATTTGGTTTACTTGTTGGACCACAAACCAATTGTTCATTAGAGGATCAGTGAGACATAAGGAACAAGAAGTAACTTTAGGGGTAAAACGGTAAATTGACCCAGCTCTAGTTATGAACAACCTGTGAAGGATCGACTTACTAATCATGGTTATATCAAATGGACAGAAATATATCTATAGTGAGGGGAGTGCCACTACTAGTCTATAGTGGAGTGTCCTAGTAGTTAACGAGTGTTGGTTAACATGGTTAATGAGTTTAACCGGTTAATCTTGGATCGTTGGAGCCCATGATCTATAGGTCCATTAGGTCCCTCTGCTAGCTCATATCGGACTAAACCATAGAACAATGTGACGAGTGAGTTCGAAGTGTTCGAATTCAAATTAGGGAATATACGCTACATATATACGATATATTTAACCGCATTTTTGTTTTATTTAGGAATTAAACAAAAAGAGAGAATCTGAGATATTTAAATAAGATTTAAATATCTTAATCAAATTATGTGTCGGAATTGATTGGGATTGGCATTTGAATTAATATTAAATATTAATTAAATAGTTTAATTAATCATTTAAGGTTACTTTAATTTGAAATTAATTATTCAAATTAATTGTTGAATTAAAATGAAGAAATGTAAAATGTTGACTTCATTTAATGGAAAAATCCATGTTAGTGGAATTTTGAGGTGTCAAAATTTGGTTTAACCAGACTTGCATGCTTCCCAAATAACCCCACGTTTGAGTGGAATTTTGAGTGTCAAAATTTGGTTAACTCAAACATGCATGCTTGCCACATAATCCCAAACATTTGAGTGGAATTTTGAGTGTCAAAATTTGGTGATCTCAAATTTGGATGAACATGCAAACATGACTCTTTAAATAGAGTGATCATGGTACATGGAAGGTCTTCTTCTTCTTGGTGAAAAACCTTGAGAAAAACCTCTCACAAACACTCTCTTCATATATACAAAATCCCTCCCAAGTTTAGTCACGCACCGGATTCCACAATCCCGTTCTAAGGCCGTAGGATAGTGGAGAAGACACTAGTGGTGGTTCAAAACCTGTTCGTGAGGAAAAAAGAATTTGAACTACAAAAGGTTAGTATTCAAACTCATTAAGTTTTAATACTCATGAACATGGTAGTTATTTACTATAATTTATGTTCTAAAAGTGCCTAAGATCCAAATTGCTTCTGCATGTGTTATATTAACACCATCAATCGACAAAATCTCGAACCCTAATTTTATTAGATTTGGAATTGGTTACCATAGGAAAGATCTTAAAATCTAGTTTTATTAAATTTTGAATTGTTCCAAACATAAAAGATCTTGAACATCAAGATATGTCTTCCATCTAAATTATTGTAATTTAATTCATTTTCAATTTCTAGGATATGCCAGATATACCGGTCAATTTTGATTTTTTTTTTAAATTTAATTATGCATATGTTCTATGTTTTAAATTGATTGAATAAATGCATCTGGTATGTCATTTAGTTTAAAATCTCATTATAGGTTAAGCATAATCATGCATTTTAATTGTTTTTTTAAATATAAATATTATATTTGAAATTTTTTTATTAGGTTGTTTTCTTATAGAAATAAGATGATTTCTTAATTAGGATGTATTTTCTTTATGCATTCTAGTATAATTGTTATGCTTGGAAATTAAATTAGGATATTTATTTCTTAAATTGAATGCATGATATTTACCTAATATGATTATGATTTGTTCTAATATGATTAGAATTTTGAGTAATCTATTAAATTTAATTTTAAAGGGTTTAAAATGCTAGATTTTTAAGATTATTCAAGAAGGGAATTAGTTTTCAAGTTTGTGATCCTCGGGAGCCGTTCAAGTTGTTTTTAATTATTAATGTAATAATTTAGTTAATTGTTTGTTTTAAAATGCCAAAACCAATCCACTTTAGCGTGTTTAATTAATTATGCATTATGAATGTATGGTTTAATTAAATAGAAAATGTATATGCATAAAGTATGTCATATAGATTTAAAATCCCACCATAGGCTAAGCATGTTTCATGCATTCCAAGTATGTTATAAGTGTTATAATGTATAGTATGCATGTTTAGGGTTCCATGAGTAATAGATATAAATTGTTATATTATTGCATGGAATGGATGATTATATAATTGTTATATAAAGCATGTTAGATGCATGTTATAGGTTATTTTCAACGTCATAAAACGAGATAGACGTTAAATCTATAATAAAGATAAGTGCATGCTCACTTAGGGTTAAGAACCGAGCACGATCAATTTTAAAAGTTAAAATAGGTCGATGTCTTACAAAATTGTGGTTACGAGAAAGCTCACCTGGCACGATCTTGTCTAAGGCTGGAGGTACTTAAGTTGACGGTTTACGGAACACCTACTACCTAGAGATCGGACCAGTACTTGAGCTTAGTTAGCCCAGTTTTATGAGCATGCTTGAGTGATGTAAGTTTTGGAAAAATCACCTAGACTTAGGTTATATTTAATTAGCCGGAATATACTTAAGTAATGAGTATACCCAACTGTCTAAAATACTTAGTGGGAGGAAAAAGGTATATAAGATACATTGTTTTCCTTTTCACGCTCTCTGAAAAATTCACACCGTGAGATTCATGCTCGGCCTCGTGTCGCCCTGGGAGCGTCCTCCATTCGAAAGGTATTTGCATGAGTCAATAACAAAGTGAATAGAGAAAGTATTTATAGTAAGTGGGAGAAGGAAGTATATCAACACGTCCTATGGTCTCCACCACTAGGTTGCACCGTGAGATTCCCATGTTCCGCCTGCATCTTGCCCTAGAGCAACTACCCATTCGGAGGGTCGTAACATGGGAGTCGAAACAACGCAAACTCCAGAAATGGATAGGATTTCTTAGATCCATTCCCAACTTTGACTTTTTCATTCGATAGCATTGTTGAGACCGATCTTTGAGGTCTTAAAATGGCGGTCACACTTACGAAGAATTACTAAGAGTTAGTATATTCTTGACCAAAATAACGATAACTAAAAACACTATAGGAACAAGAGTTATTCTGGGACTAGTGTTTAAGTCAAGAATGTCTTGGTTTAGTGAATGAGTGATTGACTGCCTCTCGGTAGCAGTTGCTCTAACTCACTAAAGTATCGTTGCAAATTAATAATTTTTGGGTACATTACATTTGCTAAAATTGATTGGATTAAACAGGATTAATTCAAATCACTAATAGAATTTTCTTTATATCACAGCATCACAAACTCAATAGTACAATTACTCGCTTCTGAGAAATTAAACGGCGACAATTACGCAACTTGGAAATCAAACCTAAACACAATACTGGTAATTGATGATTTAAGGTTTGTTTTAACTAAGGAGTGTCCTCCAAACCCCAGCTCAAATGCAAACCGAACAGTTCGGGATGCGTATGACAGATGGATAAAGGCAAATGACAAAGCCCGAGTGTACATTCTAGCCAGCATATCTGATGTTTTGGCTAAGAAACACGATGTTATGGGTACTGCTAAAGAGATTATGGAATCTCTAAAAGGGATGTTTGGACAACCGTCCTTCTCCCTTAGACATGAAGCCATAAAATACATTTACAACTGCCGTATGAAAGAAGGGACCTCAATTAGAGAACATGTCCTGGACATGATGGTCCATTTCAATGTGGCAGAAGAAAATGAAGCTATCATTGATGAGAAGATTCAAGTCAGTTTTATCATGATGTCTCTTCCGAAGGGCTTCTTCCAGTTCCGCACCAATGTGGTAATGAACAAAATAGAATATAACTTGACTGCTCTTCTCAATGAGCTACAGACTTATCAGTCCCTCTTAACGAACAAGGAACAAATAGGAGAAGCAAATGTTGTTATCTCAAAGAAATTACTACGAGGATCGTCCTCCAAAAATAAGTCTGGACCTTCAACTTCTAAAAAGTGTTTTGATGAAGAAGAAGGGTAAAGGGAAAAATAAGATTCCTACTAACCGAAAACACAAGATTCAAAAAGAAGATAAAGGAAAATGTTTCCATTGCAACGAAAATGGGCACTAGAAGAGAAATTGCCCAAAATACCTTGCAGAGAAGAAAGTCGAAAAGACACAACAAGGTAAATATGATTTACTCGTTGTAGAAATATTTTTAGTAGAATATGACAACTCAACTTGGATACTAGATTCAGGGGCGACTAATCATATTTGTTCTTTTTACCAGGAAACTAGCTCCTAAGGCCGGAGGATAGTGGAGAAGCCACTAGTGGTAGTTCGAAACCGGTTCGTGAGGAAAAAGGAATTTGAACTATAAAAGGTTAGTATTCAAACTCATTAAGTTTTAATACTTATGAACATGCTAGTTATTTACTATAATTGATGTTCTAAAAGTGCCTAAGATACAAATTGCTTCCTCATGTGTTATATTAACACCATCAATCGGAAAAATCTCGAACCCTAATTTTATTAGATTTGGAATTGGTTACAATAGGAAAGATCTTAAAATCTAGTTTTATTAAATTTGGAATTGTTCCAAACATAAAAGATCTTGAAAATCAAGATATGTCTTCCATCTAAATTATTGTAATTTAATTCATTTTCAATTTCTAAGATATGCTACACATGCGGGTCAATTTTGATTTTTTTTTTTAATTTAATTATGCATATGATGTATGTTTTAAATTGATTGATTAAATACATCTGGTACGTCATTTAGTTTAAAATCCCATTATAGGTTAAGCATAATCATGCATTTTAATTGTTTTTTTTTAAATATAAATGTTATATTTGAAATTTTTTTTATTAGGTTGTTTTCTTATATAAATAAGATGATTTCTTAATTAGGATGTATTTTCCATATGCATTTGAGTATAATTGTTATGCTTGAAAATTAACTTAGGATATTTATTTCTTAAATTGAATGCATGCTATTTACATAATACGATTATGGTTTGTTCTAATATAATTAGAATTTGAGTAATCTATTAAATTTAATTTTAAAGGGTTTAAAATGCTAGATTTTTAAGATTATTCTGGAAGGGAATTAGTTTTCAATAGGATCATAAAGGCAGTTTAATTCATTCATTAATCTTGTAATTAATAGTTAATTAAAGAGGAATGAATTTTAAATAAAAATTGACTACAAGGAAACTCTGTCTAAGGAAGGTTTTGGCTAGGCTGAGGTATTTAAGCTGACAGAAATGGAACACCTGTACCTCGGAACCGACTTGGGAGTTGAATTAGTCAAATTTTATTTAATTTCATTAAGCAAGCTCACGATGTGATTAGTTTTTTTTTAATAGTTTAAAAACTTTGCAATTCACATTAAAAGCAATCCAACAAACATGAGGGTTATGAAAGGGTAGATTGAAAACTTAGATAAATGAGATTAGTCTAATTTGTCTGAGTAATAGAAAACCCTATTTCAAAATACTTAGGTGGAGAAGGACATCGGTCAATATAAAGATATTAAGGACACATGTCAGGATATCCTACGTTCTCTATTATTGATTCACACCGTGATATTCATGTGGGACCTCGTGGCAGCTTTTAGACCATCCCCCCATGGAAGGTGTTTGCATGAGTAAATATCAACGTGAATCTTGAGAAAGTATTTATAGTAAATGAGAGAGGGAAATGTGTCAACATATCCTATGGTCTCCATTATTGGTTCATAACCTGAGATCCATGGAAGCTAAATTTTATTTAAATAATCTCGAAATTAAGTATTATAAAATTCAAGAAAAATTTTATGACTGAAGCTATTGGTAGGAAATAGTTCCTAGCTTATAGTGAAAGAAATTTTCCAAATTACTCTATGGAAAAAAAAACTAAATGAAAGTAAATTTGATTTACTAGATTTTTTGTGGAGACTAGATGACACCCCTTATAGCTGATATAAGATCTACTACCAAGATTTGTTTTTCATTACACTTGATATGTAATTCTTGAAAAATACTTGATGATGTAGATGTTAGAATTTAGTGCAACTTCTTTCTAGTTTGAATTAGTTATGGAATATAGGTAATCATTTAATATTTGAAAAATATATTAGTTAGGGAATATATATTAGATATTTTAAATTTGAAGAGTAGTATATTTTATTTTATTCTCTAGATTTAGTTAGTTTATATTTTCTTTTTCTAGTTTTAATTAGTTATGGAATATATGTAATCATTTAATATTAAGGTTTAGGGCTTAAGGTTTAGTTGATAGTACGATAAGGACATCTGTCAATAGTCCGAGAATATTGTGTACTAAAATTAGTTGATAGAAGGTGGAATTTATTTCCAACTCTCAACATAATACAATTTTGTAAAATTGTGATGTAAGAGGAGAAAACAATACTATATTAGATATAGTCACGTATTAAAAAAAAAAATTATACACTATTATTGAACTCTTGTTAGGATATGCAATCGAGATTGCACAGTGAACATGATTGCCTTCAAAATTGTCTATGAGACAATTTTTGGAATTACGGAAATGTAGTAAACTTAGTTTACAACACTTCAATAATTGTAATCAAGCATATATGCTAAGACAAATATGTTCAAAATTATGCCTAACTGTAGGCTACTCCTAAAGAGAAACAAAATAGTCCTTTATTTAATTCTAAATAGAAAAACATATTGGTATGACAAATGTAATTTTCTAAAGAAGTTCATAGAAGGACATACACTTATAATAAGGTGAGATAGTGTTAATTAAATAGTTCCAAGTGGAGCCCTTAATAGTTAACCAAAGTTGTTAACAATTTAATTTCGCTTGAGAGTGAAGTGGATCCTAGTCATTAATTCAATAAGTCTCATTGTAGTGGGGAAATTATGAGATGATTCAATCCTACTAAAATTCAAATTGTCATGTTAGATGACCAATTTAAGGACTTATTACCCTCAAAATAGTTATGAGGGATGATGACGAAGGATAAATATTTTAAAGTCATAAAATCCAGAGATTTGTAGATATTCTTGATGAGGTTAAACTCATACGATATGAATTGACCTACAAAAGAAAAATTATGTATAGATAAGAAGATATAGATCTTCAAAACAGGATTCATGACAAAGAGTTGAACTTAATGGGAGAAAGTAGCTAGAAGTAGACTTTCTCTCCTGTTGTAATTCTAGAGTCTATTATTATTCTCTAATTCATTTTTGTATATATGAGATATGTTAAATAAATATTTAGAATTCTTTTTGTCAAAAGAAATCTAAGAGGATACATCTGCACATATTATTATATGGATTTATTATTAAAATTCAAAAGCAAAATATTTGCTAAAGGAGTAAAAGTTGATTTCTGAAATGAATTTAATCTATAATAGAAGGTTTGATAACCTATAACTTTAAATAAATTGTAATGAGCTTGTGAAAACAAGAAAATTACTAATTGATGAGTGAATTTTTTCAATTTTTTTTAGGCTGGAGACATATTACTCCTTATGAATTGATGTGATCTTTCACTCTAACATAAATAGATTTGGAATAATTTTGTATCTCCTAAAAATAGAGATTTAAGGATAAATGTCAATATTGTCTCATATATATTATGTTGACAAAATTGTCAAATATTTGATGCAAGACTTCAAAGAATGATAATGATCATTGAAATATAAAGTAAGAGGAAGAGTATCGTAAGTAACCTCAAATGTTGAGAGTATAATTAATTATCTTTCCTGAGTGGGAGATAATTAATGCATAGATGAGAATTAACCTTAAATATATAGTTAATTAAATTATATTAGTTAAACTAATGTATGACCGGAAAAATTAAAGTTTTCTCAAAGTATCCCTGGATAATGAGAATTTTTTTATTTTGTGTATGGAGTTAAAGATTTGATCTTTAAGTGATACACTAGTTACATAAATTTAGAAAATTTAGGTTAAGATCAATTTTACCTTAGATTGTGAAGTATAGTATACCGAACATTTTTTACTTTTAAAGCAACAAAATGACTGGTATGACTATAATAATTTCTTAAACATTTGAAAGGTGTTTCACATGTGATTTAGTTTGTCACTTTCATTGTGATGATAGTGATACAAAGACTAATATGAAGGAAATTTAAAAGATCAATCTATAAAAATTGAGAGAGAAAGCATCGTGGTTGTGACCAAAATGACTTTTAATGATAATTATTTTGTTTTATATAAAATGACTCTCTAGGCTAAAGTGTTTGAGGGTCATCTAGAATGTCTAGGATTACTAGACATGTCTCATCTTCTCTAGGGCAAGTGAGAGAATGTGTTGGGTATAGAGCAAGTGGGAGATTGTTAAGATTTATGCTATAAAGCCTCCTAATTAATTATTTACTTTTTAACTATAATTTTTATTATTTTATTTGTAATTTAATTGTTATCCATGGTATGAAAATCAAGGTTATTAATGTAATCTCGAACAATATGTGGTTGACATAGCAGAGAATCGTGTTCAAGTAATAACCTAAAGAGTCTATAGTATATGGATAAAGTTGGGTGCATACAAGAGAATCGTGTTCAAGTAATAACCTAAAGAGTCTATAGTATATGGATAAAGTTGGGTGCTTTATCCTGGTATCACTATTGATACGGCTCACTTTGTACACGTTACAAATGATTTTATCCAAATCGTTCATGTGGAGATATGTAAGTGGGGGTATCATATACAATGAGTTTGTATAAGACAGAACCAAAAAATATTTAAAATTTCTTTATAAATCCGTTAATTGAGAAGATTAATATTTCACATAATGATCATATGCGACTTGATCTTAATCCTGAGTGAGTTATGAACTTCTGCCTGTGAGAGCTTGTCCTTTAATTTACATGGGTGAGAATGACTCTTTTAGCCGATTCAATATACCTACCATTTTAGGGACATACCTGTAAAGATCGGGCTGACTCGATGACTCTAAAAAGACGGGTAAATTTTTCAACAAAATAAAACAACCAAAACTTAAAACATATCAAACAAAAATAAAGTTTATACAAAGTATTTTAAAACACAACATAACAGTTAAAACACAAGTTAAGGGACGACACAAAAGGGTAGAAGGACGATGGGTGAGGTTTGTCTATGGCACCAGCTCCAGAGTCCGCTCCCGACCTTGACCAGCTTCTTATTTCCTGAAAAAATGGAGAATAAAGAATGAGTACAAGACTCAGTAAGCAGCCTACTTGTAGGCTCTTAATCGTGTCCTTGATATGCTAGGGTACCACACTTTTTGTTTTTCTTGTTCTTATTCTTGTTCTTGTTGTAAGTTCTTGTTATGTTTCTTAATTCGTTCTCCAAGACACTCCCCTTATGATTTACGGTACTAGACATAAACTTGTCAACCTGTGTTTGAGGCTTCATACATTCCAAGCGACACAGTCTTAATACCTACGCTCAAGGCTTCTTACATTCCAAGCAACGTAGTCTAAGTCATACACATGACGTACCATGGGAGGTCTTAGGAGATTCTTAATTCATGGCTAGGGTAACTTACTCTCTTCTTGCTCCATTGTGGCCATAGGTTCTCCCCATGATATACCATAAAGGTCACGTGATCGATACATGCATGAACATGGCATAGACCATAAAGGTCACGTGATCGATGCATGCATGAACATGGCATAGACCATAAAGGTCGCATAATATAACATAGACCATATAGGTCTCGTGATCGGTGCATACATGAACATGGCATCCTGCAAATCATAACATGGCGTAGGGCATCTCATCTAGGTGAGGGGAATGAGGCCAAACGTGACATCCTGCAAAGCAAACATGGTGCAGGGCATCCCACCTAGAGGAGGAAAAAAGCCTCCTTAGAAAGCACCGCATGGTGGGAGTTATGGGCCACAATTAGACATGCTTAGAGTAATACCTAGCATTCTTGAATTTTGAGTATTGTGGACTTTGGTCCCTTATGTTTGAGTGGTACCTAACATTCTTCTTGTCTTGGTGGTTGTATAACTTGTTCTTGGTTCTTAATCTTATAAGTTTCTAAGATTCTTATTTTCTTTAGGCGAAGTCGTTATATACATTCGTGATCATATGAACCCATCGTAATAACTAGCATGAATTATTTTAGAAGGTCATAAGTTCATAATGGGCTCCTTAGAGGATTCTAGAAGGGTCTTGAATCTTGACATGTTTTCTTTAGGCGTTTCTTTAAGTTCCATCTTAGCTTATATTCCAAACTTGCTCCAACCAACTTGAAATCTTGAGCTTATTCTCATGTCATATAAAATAAACCTTATAGGACATGGTTGGTGATTTGGAGCATATTTAGACCTTGAGCTAGGATATGACTTCTTGTTTCGTTTTCAGGAACTAATCGTTAGAGGTTGTCATGTCATATATCGTGTTTTAGTCCTGAAAACACTTTCAAAGTAACCCTTAGTTTTCTCCCCATGAGTGCATAGGTGACATTATCACAAACGTGGCATCCTGCTAGCATATCGTGTTGCAGAGCATCTCATTTAGGTGAGGAAAATAATAAGTCCATCATGACAACCTACTCGTAGTACATATAGCAGGGCATCTCACCTAAAGAGGAATAGGAATCTCGTGGTACACTTCGTGATGGGAGATAATGGTTACTCCGAGCATGGATCCTAGCAACTTGTTAAGCATACCATCTACATTAACCTAGGTGTTTCCTTGTACTCTTGGGGATCCTAGGTTTATGCATAACGTCTTGGGTCAAGGTTGGAACCTAAAGGTTCTTCTTAGGAATAGTCCAACGGAACCTTGTACACTTAGAATCTTATTAGCAACCAAGGATACCTATGGGGGAATCTCTTATTTCATGGGTACCTCGTTAGTCATCCTAGGAGGTAAAGTAATGTGGATCGTGATGTACATTTTTTCCAATATCTTGGTTTCGCTATCTAACGTTTCCCAATGATTCCCAAACTTCATTACCTTATACAACATCATGAGATAAAGATTCATACAACATTTCATAATGTTGGGAGGTCATTTAGGACTTAACCCGTAGGTAGTCTTCCTTATGGGCATTATGGTCATTTTACCCCTAAGTCTTGGTTTTGGTACTTAACGAGTTCCAGTGACTTTCAAACTTCACCACCTCATCAATCATCATACAATAAGATCTACTGTAGAGTTTCATAGTATTTGGAGGTCATCTAGCTCATGAACCGTAGGTAGAGATCCTTAAGGGCATTATGGTCATTTTGCCCCGTTTCTTGGTTTACCTATTTATACTTATCCATTGACCACTAAATTTCACATATAACCTAAACATGCTATAATATGCTCATCATTAAAGTTTCATAGGCATCCGGGCTCATTTAGTGGGTTACTTTAATGTTCCTTAACTTACGGTTCTTTAAGTTTTTTTTTCATAGATCCTTGTGTAATACTTGGTTTATGGTTCATATGAAAATCCAAGCGATTCCTACAAGTATTTCTTAAGAAAAGTCCAAGGTGGCTACGTACCTCATCGTTGATGTTCAGGACCTCCGTTCTTGAGCTTCCGGTATTTGAATTACTTCACTTTTTCTTCTATAGACTCCTTATTGTGTCTAGTTTCTAGAACCATAAGGTTTATTATGAGAACTAGCCTAGAAGGGGGTTAAAATTGAAAAACACCGAGGGAAGACCAAATTTTGGGCTTACTTGGCCGGTTCAACTGAACCGGCCAAGTCATCGTCTTCTTCCTCTGGAAAGGAAGAAGACGCGCGTCCTTTGCGCCGCCGTCTGGAAGTGGCCTTCCACAGCCCCCATCTCTTCGTTTATCCCCTCGATTTCTTCATGAAACTTAACGATGATATTACAAGGAAGAGCTTGGGATTGATTTCATACCTTTTCGTGGATTATAGCCTAAGATATTAGCCTATTACAAGGAAGAGCTTGAGATTGATTTCATACATTTTCTTGGATCATAGCCTAAGATATTAGCCTCCAAAGTTCGTCCAAAATCATTTTCCTCGCCAGAGCTAAAATAGGGGATTTCTTATCGGGTAGCCGATTCTAGGGGTTTTCAAGGCCCGATTTCTTCATGGAACCTCTTAAATATCCTTTCATCAAGCTATAGGAATTGATTTGGAGGAATGTCTTTGAGTGTGGAACCTTAATTTTCAGAAATCGTTATCGGTATGCAACTCACTCGAAACGCCGGATTTCCGATATCATGGGTATCTTGTTCTACGACGTTTCAGCTCTCAATTCCTTCATATAACTTGTGGGTAATCTTGTTTGGAAACTATTGGAATAAGTTTAAGGAGGAATGGTGGAGAATTGCTCTCAAATTTGGAAGAAACCCGAGAGTAGGAGACCCACAAACTAAACTCTCATAACTCTCGAATGGGTGCTCGACCTTGCTCGAGTCTTATTCCATATTGTTTCCCATACTCCAGACTTTATAGGCGAGCTTAAACCGACATTGAAAGCTCCAGAATCGTCGTGAATTGGCAGTTAGATTTTCTGGAAAATCCGCCAGAAATATCTACTCCAGTCAGAGCCTCACCGACTTTGGTTTTGCATAATAGCCGTTTGATGTGATGATCTGTCCATCTTCTAGATCATATCCAAATTTGGGGAAGATCCAACGGCTGGGATTTGAGTTTCGTGAGATATTTCTCAGATGGTCACTGTAGATGCTCTGTTTCTGATCAGATGGCCATTTTCGTAATTATACATTCTTCCAGGGGTATTTGGGTCATTTCCCGCCTTCCGAATATTTTAATATTATATTTCCTAAAAAATCCATAATTTTTCTAAAAATCATTTATCTCATGTTGGTCATTTTTTCTTGAGCATCTCTAAATTCTTTCTAGATAAGCAACTAAAAATCCGGGAAGGTCCTTAATAATTAGTAAAATGACCTTTTTGCCCTTTTCACTTACTTTTACTTTCCAATCCTTTTTCCATAGGTCTTAAACACCTTAACATTACTTGTTAGGGTATAAAAATGACTTGCTTGAGATCATCATCCTTCCTTAATCCTTTAATTCCTCCCCTTTTGATCATTTGGGTCTTACATGGGCGGCTTATTCTTGTTAGATCTAATTCCTTTCATTTTTGGGTGTTACAATACCATACTTTGAGACAAGTGATTTTGTTGCTTTATTATAGTCATACAAGTCATTTTAAGCGTATGCCTACCATAATATGCCTACGATTTTAAGCGTGTTTAGTTTCGAACAATATTATGTTTGGCGTCCTCTTGAAATTTTCTTAACAAACATGTGGGTAAAGACAAAATATGCTAAAAACAACTCAATTTGATTCCTATTTTCAATTTGTATTAAATACATAAAAAGTTCCAAATCTAAAAGGAAATATCATTGTCTCTCACTAGTTTTCAAACGATATACATAAAAAAAGAAAAGAAAGCAAAGGCTTCATGAGTACGATCAAATCGAGTTTCTTGGCCGCTACAATTTTGATGTTACTATTGTTAGCTCCTACCGTCGATGCTCAATCTAGTGCCGATGTTGTTTTTTCTTTGAAAAGATATGGTAACATAGTGTCTGGTACTGACATCATGAAGGTAAATATATAATATGAACATCAATATTATCACTAGTTGAGCTGATCAATTGTTTGCTATAAGTTTTTGTTAGTTGTGAAATGTCGGCTTTAGCAAATGCATGGAGGGATGCATGCACGTCCAATCGTTCTAGTGCAATTTTTATTCCAGGAGGGATATTTAGAGTAAAGCAAGGGAAGTTTGAAGGACCTTGTAATAGCCCAATTGACTTTCAACTTCGAGGAACATTGCAGGCACTAAAAAGTCTTCCCGGAGATAATTGGATCACTTTTACACGTGTTGATAGATTGACATTATCAGGTGAAGGAGTTTTTGATGGCCAAGGAAAGGCAGCTTGGAAAAGGAACAATTGCCACAAATGCATAAATTGTGCCCAACTCCCGGTTGTAAGTAATATTCCTTTAGCTTTCCTTCTCAATCTCATGCATCTTGTTGTTTTTGAAAGAGCCTCTTACATGTCTTCTCTAATGTTCTGACATTTACGATTTGGTCAATGTTCTTCATTTTCTAGAGGATAATCTTTAAACAATCCAGGGAAAAAGTAAATTTTTTTTTAGTTTTCAATTTTATTGGGTTCTATTCAAATTTTTAGCATCATTACCGACTCTCACAAAATATTATTTGATTATACAAAATGTTTAGAGTTTGAGGTTCAACTTCATCACCAATTCAACCGTTAAGAGAATAACATCACTTGATAGCAAGAACTTCTATATCAATGTCATCGGCTGCAACAACCTCACATTCCATAATATCAATATAATGGCACCAGAAAACAATCCCAACACTGATGGAATACACATCGGTCGATCAAATAAGATCACAATCACAAAGTCCAAAATTGCAATTGGAGATGATTGCATTTCTCTTGGAGATTGAAGCAAACTAATTGAAGTCACCAATGTGACGTGCGGACCAGGACATGGAATAAACATCGGAAGTCTTGGAAGATACACTAACGAAGAACCTGTTGAAGGTGTCATCGTAAAGAACTGCACGATAAATAACACCACTAATGGTGTTAGGATCAAAACGTGGCCAGCTTCTGCGGCTAGCGGCACCGCCACCAATATGCACTTTTTGGACATTATAATGGTCAATGTTAGCAACCCTATTCTAATAGACCAAGAGTATTGTCCGTGGAATCAGTGCAATCGGTAGGTATGGATCGCATTCTCAAACCTTTGATTCATTTTTTCATTATAAGTTCACAAATAAACCATTTGTTGTCTCATTTTAATTTTCAGATTCCTTACAAAATTAAGATGAGTATAGTGAGCTTCAAGAACATTAGAGGAAGTTCTGCAACTCCGCTGGCAATCAAACTTATTTGCAGCCGTCACTTACTATGTGACGATGTAAAAGTAAGCAACATTGACCTCACTTACAATGGAATAAAAGGTCCTATTTCCTCCCAATGCACGAATGTGAAACCTATCATTTCATTAAGACAGAACCCCAAGATATGCTCCTCTCTTATGTTGTCCCATGAATTGTTCATTGCCATACAACTTCAAAATAATAGACAGCCTTAATTAAAAAAGTAGACTGCCTCTATCCATTTGACTCTCATTCTTTTGAGTTTCTTTTGTTGTACTTTTCGAAATAAATAAGATGGTCGAATGTTTGAAGGAGACTTTGTGTCGTGAACAACCTAATGTTTTTAGTACCTCGACCTTATATAATAAACTGGTTCCAGTCTTATTTTTCGTTCTAGATTTGAATTTGAAATAAGACAATGTAACTGTAACAACCATTATTAAAAAAAACTAATCCATAACTCAAGGAAAGAATCTTTAACCAACAAAAATATCTAACTCCTCTTTCCGTTTACCCTAAACAAATTAATTACCATTAAAAATCTTTTAGACAGAATCGATAAGTTAGATCGAATCTCCTAACTATATCCGTCCCATATGGCACACATCCATCATTATCGTTAAAGAAGAATTGACATTAGAGGTGACTAATCTAGCAAGTCGTGTCCTTAAATCTATCTTTTTCGTCAATCATGTAATTTTCGTTGCAACTTTTGGATATGACTTCAAAAAATTTAGGTTTCAGATTAGAAAATTAAGTGACAAGTATTAATATGTATTTTAGGAATTTACATTTAATATTGAATTATCTACCTATTTATCCCGACCAAGTTTAGTTTTAGGAAAAATGTCGATAGTCCTAGAAAAATTAAATATCAAAAGTAGCTAAATGTTCTAGGAGTTTAATGCACAGGAACTCATCAAAATTGGCCCAAATCCGTGCTAAATAAGGCCAACAAACAACATAAATCACAAAAGAGAGAAAATAAAAACAAAACTTGGTCTCAATCCATGATGCTATGTTTTGTGTTTTCAAGTCTTAAGATATTTGTTGTTCGTGAGTTTAGCTGGGTCGAGTTGAGATATCTTTGAGGCCTAAGTAAGTTAATTGGATCATAAATTTATTCAACTCAAACAACCCTTATTACATAATTAAATCTTTTGATTTTTATGTTTAGAATAATATCTTAAAAAAAAAAAAAGAAAAGGGAACTAAGCCATTTGGAAATGGCAAATGGTACCCATGCTAGATTTGGACCACGAACAATATTATGTTTGGCTACCTCTTGAAATTGTCTTAACAAACATGTGGGTAAAGCAAAATATGCTAAAAACAACTCATGTTGATCCGTAAGAATAATTTTCCTTCTTAGAAACACTTCATGAGGAGTAAATAATATGGTCATATTGCAAAAGATGTCGAAAAATGCTGGAGCCATTGGGTGTCAAATTCATACTAAAAAATTTGGTTCAAATCCTGTTCATGGGACATTACACTAATCGGTTTAAGGGGTTCTTGTTTTGTTTTGTTTTTTTTTTTTTTTTTTTTTTTTTTTTGAGATGTAATCCTGTTCATGTCTCCTAAGATGTAATCCGTTTGGAAAAATCTCTCCAGATGTAATTTCATTCTCCAAAGAAAGGGGGAGAGATTGGTCTGTTATGACTCGGAGAATGTTTGCAAATAATATATTTACATATTTAATATTATTATGATATAATACCTCATCTAAACTATATTTAAATATTATAAGATATCCTAATATATATTTAATTAATTTGAACTTGATTCAAATTTCAAATATATTTTTATTTAATGTATAATAATTTAATATTTAATGGTATCATATATAATAAATATATTTGTCTTTTTAAATATATTTAATATATTAAATATTAATTTGAAACCTTCAAATTAAATATATTTTCTCAATTTATTTAATATCTAATATATAAATATTAGTTTGACACTTCAAATTAAATTTATTTTCCCCTTTATATTTAATATATCTAATTATTTTAAATATCAATTTGAACACTTCAAATATTCTTTCAAATAAATTGAACCTTTAACGTTGTTATGAGCTAGCAAGAAAACCTTATGGACCTACCGATTATAAGCTCCAGTGATACAAAATTAATTAATTAAACTCTTTAATTAATCAATTTCCATTCATTAACTATAGGTCACTCCACTATAGACCTAGAGTTGCACTCTTATGTACTGTAGGACAAGTTATTTCCATTGATAAAATCATTACAAGCAAGTCGATCCTTCACGAGTTGTTCATAATTGTAGCTGGGTCAAAAGTCCGTTTTACCCCTGTAATTACATTTTTCAACTTAAGTACCACTAATTCTCTAATAAACAATTTGTTTATGATCCAATCATAAACCAAGTCCCTCTTGGGCCAGAGAGAGGGTGGGGCCCCATTGTTCAAGTCCCGAAATCAGTACTTAAGAGAACAACTCATCTAGTTTCCTCATCTGGAAAAGAGTGAATTTCATCTCATGATATTATGTTTCAAACTCCCTGATTGGTCAAGTCCCTAAAATTGTAGGCACATTGAATCGGCCTAAAGAGCCATTCTCACCCATGTAAATTAAAGAACAAGCCCTCACTGGCAGGAGTTCATAACTCACTCAGGATTAAGATCGACTCGCATATGATCATTGTGTGAAATATTAATCTTCTCAATTAACGGATTTATAAAGAGAGATTAAACATTTATTTGTCCAGTCTTATACAAACTCATTGTATAGGGTAGCCCCACTTACATGTCTCCATATGAACGATTTGAATCAAATCATTTGTAACCATTACAAAGTGGGTCGTATCAATAGTGTTACCAAGATAAGGCATCCAACTTTATCCATATACTATAGACTTTTTAGGTTATTACTTGAACACGGTCCTCTTGTATGTCAACCAAATACGGTTCAAGATTACATTAATAACCTTGGATTTTCATACCATGGATAACAATTAAATTACAAATAAACTAATAAAAATTATTGTTAAAAACTAAATAATTAATTACGAGGCTTTAGGGCATAAATTCCAACAAATATGACATGTATTAAGTGACAACTATATGTACGTAGTCTAGAAAAACTGATATGAACCAAGAGACATCAATCATACAATATACTTCAATGAAGATATGAAGAGAAGGTTGTCAAAATTATCAAAAGATTTTTCAATTCATGCTACATTGAAGAAGAATGAAGTTTGATTGTTGTAAATTTTGGGTGGGTTGCAATTTAGAGTAATTTAGAGTTATTGTATGATTGATGTCTCTTGGTTCATATCATTCTATGCAACTCTATGTAGTTTAGGTTGCATGTAGAATCATTCAAGCTCGACATGATCAATCTTGCTTGTGGAGTGATTCGAATCTCAATCAAGTGTTCTTGTCTTGAGATATTTGATCAACAAGAATCATTGAAGCTAGACATGATCAATCTTGCTTGTGGAGTGATTCAAATCTCAAAAAAAGTGTTCTTGACTTGAGATATTCGATCAACAAGGTAATCCGAATCTTACTCCCCTTGTAGTTGATTCCTTATCATATCATTTGGTATCAGAGCTTCAGGCTCAAGATTGGATATATGTTTCCTTTGCGTTTATTTTCAATTTGTTTTTATCTTTATAGTTTTTAATCGACCCAAAATAAAAAAATCCAATCTGGGCTCTACTAAAAAAATTTGAGAGGTGAGAATGAGAGCTTCATTTGTGTAAATGAGTGCAAACAGAGTGGCCTAAAATTTCTTGAGTGTATACACGTGAGAGAGTGTTGCGAGGTCGTCTATATTTCCATATCTTTTTTTTTTTTTTTTTTTTTTTTGCAGCAAAGTTGCACAAATAGATTCGAGGACGAATCCTCTTGAAGAAGTGGAGAATGATATGAACCGAGAGACATCAATCATACAATATACTTCAATGAAGATGTGAAGAAAATGTTGTCAAAATTATCAAGCAATTCATGCCACATTGAAGAGGAATGAAGTTTGATTGTTATTTAAGACTTTTAATTTACTTTAGGTTACAATTACATAATGGTTAATTATCGCCATTAAGTATGAATGTTACAACTCTTGGAATGTCTTTAATAGTTTCATTTTGAGGCTATATAAAGCCATGTATGTTGTATTTGTAAGTAGACTTGGGAAATATAGAAAGAAGCATTTGTGCTTTTCTTTAGCCAATGGCTAAGTTTCTTTGCAATTCTATGTAGTTTAGATTGCATGTAGAATCATTCAAGCTCGACATGATCAATCTTGCTTGTGGAGTGATTCGAATCTCAAATAAGTGTTTGAGATATTTGATCAACAAGAGTCATTCAAGCTAGACATGATCGATCTTGCTTGTGGAGTGATTCGAATCTCAATCAAGTGTTCTTGCCTTAGGTTGTCAAAATTATCAAAAGATGTTTCAATTCATGCTACATTGAAGTATATTGTATGATTGATGTCTCTTGGTTCATATCAAAAACACCTCAAGTCGACAATTCCTCTGTGACTTCTAAGCTCCCGAGAACCCTATCGCCACGATCTGTAGCTTCACGGACCTGAAAAAGAAATGTAAATAGGAATGAGTATAAATATATTTAATAAGCAACATACTTATAGGCTCTTATCGCATCCATGTCAGAGTAGGGAACCACCAGCTTACTCTATAGGCTCTAGAGTTTCACAGTCTTGGTACAGACATTTGGGCAGAAGATTTAACCTTCATAGCGGTATCCGACATCTAAGGATGATGCGCTACGACATATAACTTTGTACCAGGTGAGGAACATGGTGAGTGTCAGCCTGCTTGTCGTCAATGGAGGAGTGAACTGGCAAACCCGTCGCACAGGCCATGAGATCATCCAAGGTTGGGGCGTGCTACTTTTCGATACAAGCCAGCTCGAAAAGTTATTGATGATGTTAATATAACACATGAGAAAGCAATTTGGATCTTAGGCACTCTTAGAACATCAATTATAGTAAATAACTAGCATGTTCATAAGTATTAAAACTCAAGGTGTTTTAGTACTAACCTTTTGTAGTTTAAATTCCTTTTTCCTCACGAATCGGTTTCGAACCACCACTAGTGTCTTCTCCACTATTCTCCGACCTTAGAACGGGATTGTGGAATCCGTTGAGTGACTAAACTTGGGAGGGATTTAGTATATATGAACAGAGAGTTTGTGAGAGTTTTTCTCATGGTTTTTGGAAGGGAGAAGTTCATGTACCTTGATCACTCTATTTATAGAGTTATGTTTGCATGTTGATGCAAATTTGAGATCACCAAATTTTGACACTCAATATTCCACTCAAATGTTTGGGATTATGTGACAAACATGCAAGTTTGAGTTCACCAAATTTTGACACTCAAAATAATATTTAAATTTGTCTGTGGGTTTATTTGGCAAGCATGCAAGTTTGGTTAAACCAAATTTTGACATCCCAAAATTCCACTAACTCAAACATGGATTCTTCCATGGAGTGAAGCCAACCTTCTTACTTTCTTCATTTTAATTCAACAATTAATTTGAATAATTAATTTCAAATTAAGTAATATTAAATGATTAATTAAACCATTTAATTAATATTTAATATTAATTCAAATCCCAATCCCAATCAATTTCGACACATATTTGATTAAAATATTTAAATCTTATTTAAATATCTCAGATTCTCTTTTTTATTTAATTCATAAATAAAACAAAAAAAGGGTTAAATACATCGTATATATGTAGCGCATATTCCCTAATTTGAATTCGAACACTTCGAACCCACTCGTCACACAGTTCTATGGTTTAGTTCGATATGAGCTAGTAGAGAGACCTAATGGACCTATAGATCATGAGCTCCAACAATCCAAGATTAACCGGTTAAATTCATTAACCTTGTTAACCAACACTCGTTAACTACTAAGACACTCCACTATAGCCTAGTAGTTGCACTCCCCTCACTATAGATATATTTTTGTCCATTTGATATAACTATGATTAGTAAGTCGATCCTTCACAAGTTGTTCGTAACTAGAGTTGGGTCAATTAACCGTTTTACCCCTGAAGTTACTTCTTGTTTCTTATGTCCCACTGATCCTCTTATGAACAATTGGTTTGTGGTCAAACTAGTAAACCGAATCCCTCTCAGGCCAATGCGAGGGTGGGCCCCTTGTTTAATACCTAGAGTCAGTACCTAAGGGAACTACCTCTCTTCTATCCCTAAAAGTAGGTAGGAGCGAATTCCATCTTGCACCCCACGCCCCAGCCATTCACCTAGTGTTACCCCTGAAATGGGAGACCTATTGAGTCGGCGAACTCGAGTCACTCTCACCCATGCAATTCTAAGGATAATTTCGAATAAACAGAAGTTCATGGTTAGCTCAGGATTAAGATAGAGTTACCTAGGTCATTGAATGAAAAGAAAATCAGTCTCAACAGTAAACGACATTATAAAGTGAGAGTGATTTTCTTCATGGTCCAATCTTATTCAATACTCATTGCGTAGGACGCCACCACTCACATGTCTCCGCATGTACAATTTAGTAATCACATTGTTATGTCATATACAAAAGTGGGCCGCATCCACAGTGTCCCCAAGATAAGGTACTCAGCCTTATTCTTGTACTATAGATTATTTTGACTATAAACTTGAACTTGATCCACTCTTATGTTTCTACATATAGTTCAAGTAATCATACTATAGCTAGAGTATTCTTAGTTTATTCGATTTAGATTAACGATAGTAAAATACAATTTATTCAATAACAATCTTTACTGAATAAACATCAATGATAACTTTATTGAAAATAGAATATGTTTTTATTTACAAACTATGAGTTTTAGGACATAAAACCCAACAACCTGCATGATCAACATCCTCCCATAGGAAATCCTCACATAGGAAGAATCTTATGTGCAGGTTAACCTCTAACTACTTGCGTGTTCAATGTTCTACCATAGGATGGACCCACCATGCAGAATAGTCAATCTACCACTGAGTATCACAATCCTAACCAATGTAACACCTCGCTTGATGGTATCGTACAAGAGTGGAAAGGTGAGTGGAAACTAGTTGAACGCCATACCAGCTACTATCGGTTTAGAAATCTTTCTTCTACATCCTGAGGTACTTAGGTGGCCTTCTAGGTCTCAAGGGTGGTTAGGCGGTCTTGGTAGGGACTCAAGTCTCCACTCTCATAATTCCTGACTCCTTGAGTCTTTCATGGTTCAGAGTTGTAGGTTCTCACCATCTAATCATCCCTCATGATTCCACTTTACGACAACCATGTTTATGCACTCTACATATATATCAAATTTTGTGTCATGTGCTGACCATGGAACCCTTCACAATCTTTCACGAACTTTTTCCAAATTCTGGTGCATAACATGTGCTATCCAACTAATCCATAGAGATTATATTCTTCTTGAGACCAGAAATATATCTAAACTTCTTTAATGTCCTGATTTCTTACTCGAGTTTGTTTGCAGACATCTCCATTGATTTCAATCATCAAGGTTTTTCTTGTCGGCAAGATACACCTTAAAAAAAAATTCGGATTTGAAATTTTGAAACAATTTCTTACTTAGAGTAGAATGGAATAATGCGCCTAAATCCAAAATCCAAGATTCAATCGAGCTGTCCACAATAAGAATTATTGCAACACGTTACGTTTAGCATGTTTGGAGATTTTTTTCGGTTCTTTGATTTTCATCGTCCTTGTTTGTTTGGGCTCTTTCATTTACTTTTTCCCCTTTGATCAACACTAAGAGCATTGCCTTACGAATCTCCAATTTTCCGTTTTCAAATACTTTCGCTGAGAACTAAATCTCAAATTTAATTAAACTTCAACTTATTAGATATTTGGGAACGGTTGTTTGCGACAACAACAGTATCCCACAACTGTAAAGAGGACATCAAAATCAGTTCTTTAATTTAATCTTCAAAATTAATTTCCACCGAACTCAGTTGACTTAAAATCATATTGAATTCATTTATATGATCCACAACAGATCTACCTTCAGACATTTGTAGATTGAAAAATCTTCGAATCAAATACACCTTGTTCATACTCAACGGTTTTTCGTACCTATTTAATAGCGCCTTCAATAGAACTTACATTATCTTCTCCTTGATAATGTGAAACGCCACATTTTTTGACAGTGTCAACCAAATCAACCCTAAGGCCTGCCGATCCTTGAGCTTTCGCTGCTCTGTGGTTATGATATTTGGTTTCACCCCAATAGAGATTCATGGAGATCTTTCTGGTACAGAAAATCTTCCATCTACATCTTCTAGAAACCAAAATTGGATCAATTGAACTTCTCTCAATTCCAATCTTTGAGCTTTCCATCTTCACATATGTTATAACCAAGATCAAATTTGAGTCATACATACTTATGCGTCTGTCATGTTTTCATTATGTTTTCAGGCATCTTCGCTACGAGAGAAGCATCAAGGTCTTGCATGGCCAACAAATCAGTAACTTTGCGCCAAACACCAAAATTATTGATTCCATCAAATTTTTCTACTTCAAGATTAAAACTCAAAATTCTCGATCCACATCCTGATTTAATATCAGATGACTCTGCCATTTGTAACAAGTAATCTGGATGAAAGTAGAAAAATACAATTCTTGAAAATTGATTTTCAAGAAAATAAGCACGATTGTGAGCATGTTTTGTAGTTGATGGGGTCAAAACTTTTAGAATACCCCAAATACCACAACCAGGCTTTGATACCACTTGTACAAAAATGATACAATCTTCAAAGCTCTAATACCATTTGTTATGCGCCGAAATGCTACAACCACAAAACTATGATATCAATTGTTGTACCAATAGTGGAAGCAAGATCAAATGTACTCACAACACCAACTAATGAAATTTTAACAAAAAGACAAAGATTTATGTGGTTCAGAGACAAGAAATTCCCCTACATCCACGTATAGCCACCAATCACTAATAATCAAAGTGTTTACAAGTATACTAATAATCAAAGTGTTTACAAGTGAATACTTCACTCTCACGCTACAAAGTCTCTTACAAAAAAGTTTATCCAAAATGTCACTCAAAATACAATGTGACACACAAACTCAATCAAATTCCGATATCCTCAATCTCCTAGACAAACCCTTTATATAGGGATAATTGAGGTAGAATATGAATGTTATATATATACTAAATGAGGATTAATAACCAAAATAAATAAGATATTAATTAAAATGGTTAAAGATTAAATAACCAAATTAATATTTTTATTTAACCAAAACGAGTTAATAACTAAATTAAATAAAAAAATTTATGACAATTTACAACAAGTTCATAATTTGCTTAATCGGTGGAGATGATTACCAATTTAACCTTAAGAGTCAACTTTTTTTAGAACGGTAACGACCCTAATTTTCTTTAACCTAATTAGTGACGTCACTTATGCATACATAACTTATTAAGCGTAAGCTCATCATAAATAACCTTCTATTTCGTAATCGAACCAAAACATCCTTATCTCTAAAAATAAACTTTCAAATAACTGAATTTAAAAATGAAAACATCCTTATCTCTAAAAATAAACTTTCTAATAACTGAATTTAAAAATGAATCCGCTCCCAAACAACCTTATCTCCAAAAATAAACTTTCAGATAACTGAATTTAAGAATCAATCTAGACTTTCAAATAACTGAATTTGAAACAACCCTAACTCTAAAAATAAACTTTCAAATAAATGAATTTAAAAATGAATCCGCTCCAAAAATAAACTTTCAAATAAATGAATTTAAAAATGAATCCGCTCCAAAACAACCTTATCTCCAAAAATAAACTATCAGATAACTGAATTTAAGAATGAATTAGAATTTCAAATAACTGAATTTAAAAATAAATCAATGTAACTTAAAACAATCGAATGGTGAACTCCTAAAAATATCCCATCTCCAAGGTTCTCAGCTGTAAACTCCTAAAAATATCCCATCTCCAAGGTTCTCAGCTTCCGTACATTGGCTTACCTCCTAAAAATATCTCATCTCCACGTTCAAATAACTGAATTTAAAAATGAATCTAAATAAAGCTCTTACCTCCTAAAAATATCCCATCTCCACCTTCAAATAACTGAATTTAAAAATGAATCTAAATAAAGCTAAATGAATTTAAAAATAAATCTAAATAAAGCAATACTGTAACGTAAAACAGTCCAAGGGTAAACTCCTAAAAATATCCCATCTCCAATTTACATGTGTTCTCAGCTTCAAGCTTGGTCAACCGTACATTGTTGCCATGCCTTTACCCGAAAAAAAAAATGTAGGGTCTTTACCTAAAAATGTAGGTAACACGTGGCTTGAGGCTTGAGTATTTTATGAAATACTCAGTAAGTCACCCACTATTGGGGTTAGGAATGCAAACACATGCATCATATGAGCGGGACCTTGACTTTTCATAAAACTTTTCATAAACTTTTCATAGCCTTGGGAGCTTTCCTATTCTGGGTAGGGTTGGGTGTGTGGTACTCCTTCACACAGCTTTCCTATTCTGGGTAGGGTTGGGTGTGTGGTACTCCTTCACACACGACCCATGTACGTGTACATGGACCCACCAGGCGACCTCGTAAACATACCCCCTGGACCTGACTTGGTCGAGCACAACGTGTTACACGTAGCCGAACACCACAGAATAGAAAAGGGCCCGCATGATATCATGACAAACATAAATATCGTATTTCATTCTTTCGTAACATAAAGGGGAAGAATCTCGATGCACGTGACATACATCATGAGGTCCCTTAACATATCTAACATGACATTACATAAGTAGTGCTAACATCGCATATATGTTTCTTACATTACATGGCGTCTCACATGACCCACATTACATGGCATACTACATAACACGATTGTGAGCACGTTTCATGGTTGATGGGGGTCAAAACTTTTAGAATTCCCGAAATACGACAACCACGCTTTGATACCAGTTGTTGTGTGCCGAAATGCTCCACAAAACTATGATACCAATTGTTGTACCAATAGTGGAGGCAAGATCGAAAATGGCTTTAATCTTATATTATAATAAAGTTAATACAACCTTCAAAGCTCTGATACCACTTGTTGTGTGCCGAAATGCTACAACCACAAAACTATGATACCAATTGTTGTACCAATAGTGGAAGCAAGATCGAAAAATGGCTTTAATCTTATATTATAATAAAGTTAATTGTAGCTTTTGTTGGGGTTCAAGTTGTTACAAGAATTCAACATATAAACAGGTACCTACGACATATAACGTTCATGTTGTAAATGGACATTTGGGGAACGATCCTCTTTTGTTGACGGAAAGAAATATTCTCTATTCTATTCAATGTACTAGCTCACAATCATGGAGAATACGTACTAAAGGGCAATAATGCTCTAAACGGGTGCTCTAACCAACTGAGCTACAAGAGCTACTTGAAACAAAAAACATACCAATTCTTAAATCACCAAACGAATAAACACCCAAGCTAGTGTATCATAAAATACAAACCAAAAGACATATTTATATGAATGAGAAAAATAAGCAAAATACTAATTTGTCTTTTTAATGTAAACCCAAATCAAATAAAATTGTATTACGAAATAGATATGTTATGAAACTCTTGAAATTCGATCTAATATTACTGTTGAAGAACAAGATGTTTAGATCTAAATTATCCAAGAAACCACAAAACGATAAGCAATCAATCCAAGAGAAAGTTTTTGAACCGATTACCTCAATGATTAAGATAAAGAGTAAAAAGGAAAAAAAAACAAAAAAACTCATTTATAAACTCATGATTCAAATCGCTTCACAGAATAACTCAGTCAAGCCTACTTGCATAACTCTAGCACGTAAATCTAAACACAAGAAATGCAAAAGAACAAGTTCATGGGTAAAGAAGCATACTATTCAACTTTTATTCTAATATCCAAAATCTTTGTACCATACTAATAACATAAATGACTATTTATAACCTTGAAAATAAACCTTTAAAGTAATATATAGTCTATTGAAATGTTGTAAATGTCTTGTCCATCAATACCATAACGTCCATTAATTAATTTTAACTTAGAATTTTAATATAATATTATAAAGTGAAAAAAATACTATAAAACATCTCTAAATTTAAACACCTACCCTACAATCTTATTATCCACCAAGAAGTTTTTGTGGCATAATTAAGACACCTTATTCGTTCATTCTCCCATTCTTCAAGAGGATTCGTCCTCGAATTCAATTGATTTCCTTGTAATGCAAACTTAAAATTATTTTCATTCCGTGGTTTTAATCTTGTCGAGGTCTTCCCTTTTATCTTTAGGTCATGCATGGATGTAAAAGTGAAATGGGAGTGTCGCTTCCTATGCAGCCCATTGGTCTTATTTTTTTCCATGAGTTAGATATTGGCACGAGTTGAAATTAATTATTCAAACTTGCTTTATAATAAGAATTTTAATTTTCGACAAGAATTCAACCGAAAAGGTAGATACACATAGATTGAGTGCTCCCCTTAGAAAGAAAATTCTTTTACTTCCAAGTTTCTGTATTTGTACCTTTGGTATACAAAATATTGTTCCCCTAAAAAACTAGAATCATTTTTCTTTTTAGTCTCTATACCCACGTCAAATATTTCTTTTTATTTTTCATTTTCTTCACTTTTTGTCTCTAATGGCCATTGAGCAACATATAATTTGTATACTGTATTTGCTGGCCTACCTAGAACCTAAAGCTCGGATACGAAATGACCGCTCTAACCAACTAAGCTACAAGAGCCACTTCGAAAAGTATTTGTACCTTTGGTATACAAAATATTGTTCTAAAAAACTAGAATCATTTTTCTTTTTAGTCTCTATACCCACGTCAAATTTAAAGTCCATCAAATATAATATCAATAATATCAATATAATGACACCAGAAAACAGTCCAAACTCTGATGGAATACACATCGGTCCATCAAATAAGATCACAATCACAAAGTCCAAAATTGCAATTGGAGATGATTGCATTTCTCTTGGAGATGGAAGCAAACTAATTGAAGTCACCAACGTGACGTGCAGACCAAGACATGGAATAAGCATCGGAAGTCTTGGAAGATACACTAACGAAGAACTTGTTGAAGGTGTCATCGTAAAGAACTGCACGTTAATTAACACCACTAATGGTGTTAGGATCAAAACGTGGCCAGCTTCTGCTGCTAGCAGCACCGCCACCAATATGCACTTTTTGGACATTATAATGGTCAATGTTAGCAACCCTATTCTAATAGACCAAGAGTATTGTCCGTGGAATCAGTGCAATCGGCAGGTATGGATCGCATTCTCGAACCTTTCATTCATTTTTTCATTATAACTTAACAAATAAACCATTTGTTGTCTCATTTTAATTTTTAGATTCCTTCAAAAATTAAGATTAGTACAGTGAGCTTCAAGAACATTAGAGGAAGTTCTGCAACTCTGCTGGCAATCAAACTTATTTGCAGCCGTCACTTACCATGTGACGATGTAAAAGTAAGCAACATTGACCTCACTTACAATGGAATAAAAGGTCCTATTTCTTCCCAATGCATGAATGTGAAACCTATCATTTCAGGAAGACCGAACCCCAAGATATGCTCCTCTCCTTATGTTGTCCAATGGATTGTTCATTGCCATAGAACTTCAAATATAATAGACAACCTTAATTAAAAAAGAAGACCGCCTCTATCCATTTGACTCTCATTCTTTTGAGTTTCTTTTGTTGTACTTTTCGAAATAAATAAGATGGTCGACTGTTTGAAGGAGACTTTGTGTCGTGAACAACCTAATGTTTTTATTACCACCACCTTATATAATAAAATTGTTCCAAGTCTTGTTTTTTTCGTTCTAGTTTTGAATTCGAAATAAGACAATGTAATTGTAACAACCATTATTAAAAAAAAAAACTAATCGATTACTCAAGAAAAGAATCTTTAACCAACAAAAATATCTAACTCTTTCAATTAGTTACCCTAAACAAATCAATTACCATTAGAAATCTTTTAGACAGAATGGATGAGTTAGATTTAATCTCCTAACTACTTCCCATATTGCACAGATCCATCTTTATTGTTAAAGAAGAATTAAAATTTGAGGTGAGTAATCCAACAAGTCGTGTCCTTAAATCTATCTTTTTCATCAATAGTTTAATTTTGGTTGCAACTTTTGGATATGACTTGTTAAAATTTAGCTTTCAGATTAGAAAATTAAGTGACAAGTATTAATATGTATTTTAGGAATTTACATTTAATATCGAATTATCTACCTATTTATCCCGACCAAGTTTAGTTATAGGAAAAATGTCGATAGTCCTAGAAAAATTAAATATCAAAAGTAGCTAAATGTTCTAGGAGTTTAATGTACCAGAACTCATCAAAATTTGCCCAAATCCATGGTAAATAAGGCCAAAAAATAATAGAAATCACAAAAGAGAGAAAATAAAAACAGAATTTGGTCTTGATCGATGATGCTATGTTTCGTGTTTTCAAGTCTTAAGATATTTGTTGTTCGTGAGTTTAGCTGGGTCGAGTTGAGATATTTTTAGACCTAACGCAATTAATTGGATCATAAATTTATTCAACTCAAACAACCCTTACTACATAATTAAATCTTTTGATTTTATTGTTTAGAATAAAATCTTAAGAAAAAGAAAAAAAAAAGGAACTAACCAATTTGGAAATGGCAAATGTTTCCCTGCTAAGATTTGGACCACGATTTCAAATTTGGATTCAGCAACTAGCAACTGATACCCTTGACGTTCCCCTGCATCTACCATGACATACCTACATTACCAACTTATCTTGAATTGCTTATAAGAGTGAAAACTATCCACACAAACCAACACCATTTTTTGTAGCATGCTTTTTCCTTACTCACATGCCTCCTAAGATGTAATCTCATACCTAAAATTTGGACCTTGGGAATCCAAATTTGGCATCTAATGGCCCCCACAATTTCTTGCCTCTTCAATGATATGGTCACATTAGTTACTTGTTTTGAATTGCTCCTAGGAGTGAAAACTATCTCTAAAAATCATGTTGCCTACTTTGATGCTTCAAGCATAAGACTCAAAAGTTAAGAGTGTTTAGTTTCGAACAATATTATGTTTGGCTACCTCTTGAAATTTTCTTAACAAACATGTGGGTAAAGACAAAATATGCTAAAAACAACTCATGTTGATCGGTAAGAATAATCTCCCTGCTTAGAAACACTTCATGAGGAGTAAATAATGTGGTCATATTGCAAAAGATGTCAAATGCTAGAGCCATTGGGTGTCAAATTCATACTAAAAAATTTGGTTCATATCTTGTTCATGGAACATTACATAAATCGGTTTAAGAGGTTCTTGCTTTTTTTTTTTTTTTTTTTTTTTTTTTTCTGGAGATGTAATCCGTTTCATGCCTCCTAAGATGTACTCGGTTTCGAGAAATTTCTCGAGATGTAATTTCATTTTTGAGAGAAAGAGTGAGAGATTGGTGTGTTTGGCTCAACCCGAGAGTCTATTTATAGAGACTCTTCAAGAATTTTTGTCAATAATATATTTACATATTTAATATTACTAGGATATAATACCTTATACAAACTATATTTAAATATTATAAGATATCCTAATATATATTTAATTAATTTAAATCTCATTCAAATTTTAAATATATTTTTATTTAATGTATCATACATTAATTGATTTAATATTTAATTGTATCTCATACAATAAATATATTTTTCTTTTTTTTTATATATTTAATATATTAAATATTAATTTGAAACCTTCAAATTAAATATATTTTCTCAATTTATTTAATATATCTAATATATTCAATATTAGTTTGACATTTCAAATTAAATTTATTTTCTCATTTATATTTAATATATCTAATATATTAAATACCAATTTGAACCCTTCAAATTTTCTTTCAAATAAATTGAACCTTTAGCGTTACTATGAGCTAGCAAGGAAACCCTATGGACCTACCGATTACAAGCTCCAATGATACAAAATTAATTAATTAAACTTTTTAATTAATCAATTTCCATTCATTAACGGTAGGTCACTCCACTATAAACCTAGAGTTGCACTCTTATGCACTGTAGGACAAGTTATGTCCATTGATATAATCATTACAAGCAAGTCGATCCTTCACGAGTTGTTCATAACTACAGCAGGGTCAAAAGTCCGTTTTACCCCTGTAATTACATTTTTCAACTTAAATACCACTGATTCTCTAATAAACAATTTGTTTATGATCCAATCATAAACTAAGTCCCTCTCGGACCAGTGAGAGGGTGGGGCCCCATTGTTCAAGTCCCGAAATAAGTACTTAAGAGAACAACTCATCTAGTTTCCTCGTATGGGAAGGAGTGAATTTCATCTCATGATATTATGTTCCAAACTCCCTATTTGGTCAAGTCCCTAAAATGGTAGGCATATTGAATCGGCCTAAAGGGCAATTCTCACCCATGTAAATTAAAGGACAAGCCCTCACAGGCAGGAGTTCATAACTCACTCAGGATTAAGATCGACTCGCACATAATCATCGTGTGAAATATTAATCTTCTCAATTAACGGATTTATAAAGAGAGATTAATCATTTCTTGGTTCAGTCTTATACAAACTCATTGTATAGGGTACCCCCACTTACATGTCTCCACATGAACGATTTGAATCAAATCATTTGTAACAATTACAAAGTCTGTCATATCAATAGTGTTACCAGGATAAGACATCCAACTTTATCCATATACTATAGACTCTTTAGGTTATTACTTGAACACGATCCTCTTGTATGTCAACCAAATACTGTTCAAGATTACATTAATAACCTTGGATTTTCATACCATGGATAACAATTAAATTATAAATAAAATAATAAAAATTATTGTTAAAAACCTAAATAATTAATTACGAGGCTTTAAGGCATAAATCCCAACAAATATGACATGTATTAAGTGACAACTATATGTACGTAGTCTAGAAAAACGCCTCAAGTTGACAATTCCTCTCTGACTTCTAAGCTCCCGAGAACCCTATCACCACGATCGGTAGCTTCACAGACCTGAAAAAGAAATGTAAATAAGAATGAGTATAAATATATTCAGTAAGCAACATACTTATAGGCTCTTATCGCATCCATGTCATAGTAGGGAACCACCAACTTACTCTATAGGCTCTAGAGTTTCAACAATCTTGGTACACACACCTGAGCAGAAGATTTAACCTTCGTAGCGGTATCCGACGTCTGAGGATGAGGCGCTACGACATATAACTTTGTACCAGGTGAGGAACATGGTGAGTGCCAGCCTGCTCGTCGTCCATGGAGGAGTGAACTGGCGAACCCGTCACACAGGCCATGAGATCGCCCAAGGTTGGGGCGTGCTACTTTCCGATACAAGCCAGCTCGACAAGTTATTGATGGTGTTAATATAAAACATGCGGAAGCAATTTGGATCTTAGGAACTCTTAGAACATCAATTATAGTAAATAACTAGCTTGTTCATAAGTATTAAAACTCAAGGTATTTGAGTACTAACCTTTTGTAGTTCAAATTCCTTTTTCCTCATGAATCAGTTTCGAACCACCACTAGTGTCTTCTCCACTATTCTCCGGCCTTAGAATGGAATTGTGTAATCCGATGAGTGACTAAACTTGGGAGTGATTTAGTATATATGAAGAGAGAGTTTGTGAGAGTTTTTCTCAAGGTTTTCGAAGGGAGAAGTTCCATGTACCTTGATCACTCTGTTTATAGAGTTATGTTTGCATGTTCATGTAAATTTGAGATCGCCAAATTTGACACTCAATATTCCACTCAAATGTTTGGGATTATGTGGCAAGCATGCAAGTTTGAGCTCACCAAATTTTCACACTAAAAATAACACTAAAATTTGTGGGGGTTTATTTGGCAAGCATGCAAGTTTGGTTAAACCAAATTTTGACACCTCAAAATTCCATTGACTCAAACATCGATTTTTCCATTAGTGAAGACAACATTTTGACTTTCTTCATTTTAATTCGGTAACTAATTTGAAATTATTATATTAAAGGATTAATTAAACTATTTAATTAATATTTATTATTAATTCAAATGCCAATCCCAATCCCAATCAATTCCGACACATATTTCACTAAAATATTTAAATCTTATTTAAATATCTGAGATTCTCTCTTTTTGTTTAATTCGTAAATAAAACAAAAATGCGGTTAAATATATCTTATATATGTAGCGTATATTCCCTAATTTGAATTCGAACACTTCGAACCCACTCGTCACCTGTTCTATGGTTTAGTCCGATATGAGCTAGCAGAGGGACCTAATGGACCTATAAATCATGGACTCCAACGATCCAAGATTAACTGGTTAAATTCATTAACCTTGTTAACCAACACTCGTTAACTACTAGGACACTCCACTATAGCCTAGTAGTTGCACTCCCCTCACTATATATATATATATTTATGTCCATTTGATATAACCATGATTAGTAAGTCGATCCTTCACAGATTGTTGGTAACTAGAGCTGGGTCAATTAACCGTTTTACCCCTGAAGTTACTTCTTGTTCCTTATGTCCCATTGATCCTCTAATGAAAAATTGGTTTATGATCCAACCACCGAATCCCTCTCAGGCCAATGAGAGGGTGGGGCCCCTTGTTTAAGACCTGGAGTTAGTACTTAAGGGAACTACCTCTCTTCTATCCCCAAAAGTGGGTAGGAGCGAATTCCATCTTGCACCCCACGTCCCCAGCCTATTGAGTTGGCGAACTCGAGCCACTCTCACCCATGCCAATCTAAGGATAATTTCGAATAAATAGGAGTTCAAGGTTAGCTCAGAATTAAGATCGAGTTACCTAGGTCATTGAATGAAAAGTAAATAAGTCTCAACGACATTATAAAGTGAGAGTGATTTTCTTCATGGTCCGATCTTATGCAATACTCATTGCATAGGACGCCCCCACTCACATGTCTCTGCATGTACAATTTAGTGATCACATTGTTTATGTCATATACAAAAGTGGACCGCATCCATAGTGTCCCCAAGATAAGGTACTCAGCCTTATCCCTGTACTATAGATCATTTTGACTATATACTTGAACTTGATCCACTCTTATGTCTCTACATATAGTTCAAGTACTCATACTATAGCCAGAGTATTCTTAGTTTATTGGATTTAGATTAACGATCGTAAAATACACTTTATTCAATAACAATCTTTACTGAATAAACATCAATGATAACTTTATTGAAAATAGAATATGTTTTTATTTACAAACTATGAGTTTTAGGACATAAAATCCAACTATTTTGTGACGATGATTTTCCTTTTTCATCAGCTTCACAAACTTTGACGTTAGCTCCTTCAACTCCCATTTTACCACTTCATGATTCATCCTACTCAAACATCCATTCTAGTCCTCCCCCACCTTCTATTCCTTCACCTACTACCTCGTTGTCTCCTCCGCCTTCTATTCCTTCTCCAGATACACCCACTAATTCTAATCTTATCCCACCTGATACATCAGTTCCACTCTGACGTTCTACTCGTACAAAACAGCCTCCAGCTTGTTATAATGATAATGAGATGTCTTCTGGAGCCAATCATTTAACCTCTAGCTCAATTCTGAACACTGGCACAAGGTATCCCTTTCATGATTACTTTTCATTCTCTCGTTTTTCTCCTACTCAAAGTGGTTTTCTAGCTCTTATTACAGTCCAGACATAACCTAAAACCTATGATGAGGAAGTTGGCGACCCATTATGGCAGCAGGCTATGAATGATGAAATTGCAGCCTTGGAACGTAATCATACTCGGTCTCAAAGAAATTCAACATCTCAAGACTAGTTTACTCGAGAAATTCCTTATCAAAGATTTAGGGAATTTGAAATATTTTCTAGGCATTGAATTTTCTAGGTCTAGAAAAGAAATTTTTATCTCCCAAAGAAAGTATGCTCTAGACATTTTTCAAGACACAGGTCTAACATGAGCACGTCCAGAAAGATTTCCTATGGAGCAAAATCTGAAACTTTCTTTAACAAAAGGGGAGAAGTTGAATGATCCAAGTAAATACAAACGGTTGATTGGCAGATTAACATATTTATCAATTGCTAGGCCTGACATAGTGTATTCAGTTCGTATGCTTAGTCAATTTATGCATGAACCAAGAAAACCACATTGGGAGGTAGCTCTTCGAGTTCTGAGATACCTCAAAGGTACTCCTAGTCAAGAACTTGTACTACCATCTGAAAACAACTTAAGATTACAAGCATATTGTGATTCAGACTGGGGCGGTTGTCGAACTTCCAGATGATCAATTTCTTGGTTCTGCATTTTCCTTGGAAATTCAATTATTCATTGGAAGTCTAAAAAACAAATCAATGTGTCCAGATCATCAGCAGAAGCTGAGTATCATCAAACCATGTTATTCATGAAAGTACGAAACACATAGAAATAGATTGTCATATAGTTCGAGAAAAATTACAAGCTGTAATCATCAAACCATGTTATGTTTCGACTAAAATGCAATTTGTAGATATTTTCACTAAAACATTGGGAAGACGTCAGTTCGAATTTTTGAAAGACAAGTTCGGTGTGATTGACAGACACTCTCTAACTTGAGGGGGAGTATTAAGATATAATATTAGGAGAATATATTATAATAATTAGTGTTGGAATATATCTTATACATTCTTAATTAATATTTTTGTTACTTTATGATTTGATTAGTAGTATATTTTATTTGACTCTCAAGATTTAGTTAGTTAATATTTTCCCTTAATTTTAGGTAATCGTCTGTAGCTTGTATCCTATTTAAACATTGTGAATATTAATGAAGATGTAACTTTCTGTCCCAATTCTATTTCTCATTCTTAACATAACTCCAAGTCAGAAATAGAACGGGCCTAATTACTTACAAAAGAAACAAGAACCAGAAAAGAAAGAGTGTGGTGTCCTAGCTTATCAAGGACACGATAAAGAGCCTACAAGTAGGCTACTTGCTGAGTCTTGTACTCCTTCCTTATTTTGCATTTTTTTTTTTCAGGTAATAAGGAGCTAGTCGAGGTTGGGAGCGGACTCCGAAGCAGGTGTCATAGACAAGCCTCACCCGTCGTCTTCAACCCATTTGTTTTGAAATATTTTGTGTTCGTTCCTTATTCGGTGTTTTAACTATTATGTTGTGTTTTAATTACTCATGTATGAACACTGTTTTGTTTTAAGTAATGTTATGTTTTAAATACTGTTTGTTTTATTTCGTGAAAGTTTACTCACCTTTTTGGAGTATCGAGTCAGACCGGTCCTTACATATGATGACCAGATAAAAGCCTCGTTGGGCTAGGTCATGAAACACTATGAAATTAGTCTAGGTGAAGGACCCGAACGACCATAACATAAAATTAATTTTCATATTATAGTTTTACTTTTTTAATTAAAAATTTTAGAGAGAAATAACAGTTTCAATCATATATTTTTCCATTTAAAAAATAACAGTTATCAATCACGGTTCTATTTTTATTATAAACTATTTAACAACAGTAAAAAAAAAATAATAATAAAAGAATTAATTAATAATAACTAATCCCTTCCCTCTCCCAATAACTACCACCCTAAAATACTCAACTAACTTCTTCTCACAAAACCATATGTTACAAAAAAGAAAATAATGAATTAGAAATACAAACAAATGGGTTAGTTTATTTATTTATTTATTTTTGGGTTATTACCAGATCAACGGTTATCTTCCATTACACTCATTTTCAACTATAAAGAGTGAAACAAATCATGCACAAACAAATGTGTTCATACCCATCTCTTTTTCTCTCCCATTTCAACCACATGAGTTTATTTTCAACACTTGCACTTTCTCTCTTAATTTCATTATTCTTTGCTAACCAAGTGACTACCATCGAAGGATCATTCCTCCAAAACCCAAAGATTATGGTCAAGATAACAAATGCTCTAAAATCTAAAAATCAGCTCGCTGTTCACTGCAAATCAAGCAATGATGACTTGGGAGTCCACATGCTGACTCCTTTGGCCAGCTACGACTTCAGTTTTCGTCCAAATTTATGGGGCACAACATTGTTTTACTGTTCCTTCCAATGGCCTAGCTCGTTTCATTACTTCAATGTCTACATAGATAAGAGAGATAGAGATAATTGTGAAAGTATGCTATGTTCGTGGCATATGAGTGAGGAAAATGTCTGTATGTTCAACTATAAAACCGATAATTATGATATTTGCTACAACTGGTCAGGCAAAAAATTCATGTATCCATAAATTTGAAAGTTTGATTTTAATATTTAAATAAATAAATATTTTTTATATGTTGTTTATCTGGGATTATTATTATTATTATTACTTTTTTTTTTTTTTTAAAGCTTGACATGATTAGTACGAGTGAAATATAAACGATGTTAATTACCTATCGACATAAATTATAATATGAACATTTGTTAACTTATTTTGGTCACGATTGATAATCAAAACAACTATATCAGATGGGACATTGCATTAGAAGGATTTTGAGGTAGGGTAAAGGTGAGGTAGAGCCTTAGGCTTGGCCTAGAGTAGAGGCAAGTCGGTTAGAGTTGTTACATGTATGATTGAACAAAGTTTAGTTTCTATATAAGTCATGTTTGGTTAGTGACCAACCTTGTCTAAAGTCTAATGTAGCCATAAAGTCAGGCAAAAAAAAGATTTTTCATGAGTGTGACAAAATCGTGACGTTGTATGGTTGAAAATGTACGACTGTGACAATATTTGAAAATGCTAACACATTGTACAGGGAGGTCCATCGAATCAAGTTCACAACCAATTGTTATTAGAAGACAGTCACGGGGTAGTAGTCCCATTTATTTAAGTTCCCAACTTTGGGAGAAATTAATAGAAAATGTTGGGTTTATATAAGGAAATGATAAAACAAATATATGATACAAAAGGCACTTTACATCATGTCATAAGGTAATAATACATACATTTTCCTTGAGAAATGACATATTAGAGGAGGGAAATACGGACTTACCCTAAGAAGGCATTTCGCAACTCGATCGTAGACGGTAAAATAACAATTTAAAGGGTCATTATTTTTTTAAACAAATTGAGAACGAGGAGTTTCCAAAATTTCTAAACCATTTTGGATTATAAAGAACAATAAACGGGGTTTGTCAAATAGTTATCAAATTGTTGTGTCATTTAATGAAAGAAAGTAAGAACTATTTCAAATGAACCCTATGTAGCTGATCTGGATCTCTTCGTGGTGGTTTGGTTTAAGGTTTTGTTTACGATGCTTATGAATGAAATAATTATGTTTGGTGTAGTATGGAAAATGTTATAAGAAAGAGAGGACCAATTCATCTTAGGATCATGTATTCATGATACGTAGATGTACGACATAGAGACTAGTAAAGAGTTAACCAATTCATCTTGGGATCATGTATAAAACTGTGATTGATAAATACGATTTGGGGAGCCAAGTGATGAGATATGATGTAACGCCCAAAAAAAATAAAGGAAATTAGCTCCAAAAATAACAAGCGCCCCATGTAAGATCCAAAGGATTCAAGGACTTGAAATTAAGAGGATCAAGCAAGTATGCTCTAGACATTTTTCAAAGAAATTCAACATCTCAAGACTTGTTTACTCGAGAAATTCCTTATCAAAGATTTAGGGAATTTGTAATATATTATAGGCATTGAATTTTCTAGGTCTAGAAAAGAAATTTTTATCTCTCAAAGGAAGTATGCTCTAGACATTTTTCAAGACACTGGTCTTACAGGAGCACATCCACAAAGATTTCCTATGGAGCATAATCTGAAACTTTCTTTAACAGAAGGGGAGAAGTTGAATGATCCAAGTAGATACAGACGGTTGATTGGAAGATTAATATATTTATCCGTTACTAGGCCTGACATAGTGTATTCAGTTCGTGTGCTTAGTCAATTTATGCATGAACCAAGAAAACCACATTGGGAGGCAACTCTTCGAGTTCTGAGATACATCAAAGGTATTCCTGGTCAAGGACTTGTAGTACCACCTGAAATCAACTTAAGATTACAAGCATATTGCGATTCAGACTGGGGCGGTTGTCGAACTTCCAGACCATTAATTTCTAGGTTCTGCATTTTCCTTGGAAATTCAATTATTCCTTGGAAGTCTAAAAAGCAAACCAATGTGTCCAGATCATCAGAAGAAGCCGAGTGTCGAGCGGTGACAAATACTTGTTTAGAGTTAGCTTGGTTAAGATACATTCTTCAAGACTTGAAAGTTCCACTGTCCGAACCAGCATTATTGTATTGTGATAATCAAGCATCATTACAGATAGCAGCCAATCCAGTTTTTCATAAACGTACGAAACACATAGAAATAGATTGTCATATAGTTCGAAGAAAATTACAAGCTAGAATCATCAAACCATGTTATGTTTCGACTAAAATGCAATTGGCGGATATTTTCACTAAAAATTTGGGAAGAAGTCAGTTCGATTTTTTGAAAGACAAGTTCGGTGTGATTGACAGCCACTCTCCAACTTGAGGGGGAGTATTAAGATATAATATTAGGAGAATATATTATAATAATTAGTGTTGGAATATATCTTATACATTTTTAATTAATATTTTTTTTACTTTATGATTTGATTTGTAGTATATTTTATTTGACTCTCAAGATTTAGTTAGTTAATATTTTCCCTTAATTTTAGGTATTCGTCGGTAGCTTGTATCCTATTTAAACATTGTGAATATTAATGAAGATGTAACTTTCTGTCCCAATTCTATTTCTCATTCTTAACATAACTCCAAGTCAGAAATAGAACGGGCCTAATTACTTACAAAAGAAACAAGAACAAGAAAAGAAAGAGTGTGGTGTCCTAGCTTATCAAGGACACGATAAAGAGCCTACAAGTAGGCTACTTGCTGAGTCTTGTACTACTTCCTTATTTTGCATTTTTTTTTTCAGGTAATAAGGAGCTAGTCGAGGTTGGGAGCGTTCTCCGAAGCAGGTGTCATAGACAAGCCTCACCCGTCGTCTTCAACCCATTTGTTTTGAAATATTTTGTGTTCGTTCCTTATTCGGTGTTTTAACTATTATGTTGTGTTTTAATTACTCATGTATGAACACTGTTTTGTTTTAAGTAATGTTATGTTTTAAATACTGTTTGTTTTATTTCGTGAAAGTTTACTCACCTTTTTGGAGTATCGAGTCAGACCGGTCCTTACATATGATGACCAGATAAAAGCCTCGTTGGGCTAGGTCATGAAACACTATGAAATTAGTCTAGGTGAAGGACCCGAACGACCATAACATAAAATTAATTTTCATATTATAGTTTTACTTTTTTAATTAAAAATTTTAGAGAGAAATAACAGTTTCAATCATATATTTTTCCATTTAAAAAATAATAGTTATCAATCACGGTTCTATTTTTATTATAAACTATTTAACAACAATAAAAAAAATAATAATAATAAAAGAATTAATTAATAATAACTAATCCCTTCCCTCTCCCAATAACTACCATCCTAAAATACTCAACTAACTTCTTCTCACAAAACCATATGTTACAAAAAAGAAAATAATGAATTAGAAATACAAACAAATGGGTTAGTTTATTTATTTATTTATTTTTGGGTTATTACCAGATCAACGGTTATCTTCCATTACACTCCTTTTCAACTATAAAGAGTGAAACAAGTCATGCACAAACAAATGTGTTCATACCCATCTCTTTTTCTCTCCCATTTCAACCACATGAGTTTATTTTCAACACTTGCACTTTCTCTCTTAATTTCATTATTCTTTGCTAACCAAGTGACTACCATCGAAGGATCATTCCTCCAAAACCCAAAGATTATGGTCAAGATAACAAATGCTCTAAAATCTAAAAATCAGCTCGCTGTTCACTGCAAATCAAGCAATGATGACTTGGGAGTCCACATGCTGACTCCTTTGGCCAGCTACGACTTCAGTTTTCGTCCAAATTTATGGGGCACAACATTGTTTTACTGTTCCTTCCAATGGCCTAGCTCGTTCCATTACTTCAATGTCTACATAGATAAGAGAGATAGAGATAATTGTGAAAGTATGCTATGTTCGTGGCATATGAGTGAGGAAAATGTCTGTATGTTCAACTATAAAACCGATAATTATGATATTTGCTACAACTGGTCAGGCAAAAAATTCATGTATCCATAAATTTGAAAGTTTGATTTTAATATTTAAATAAATAAATATTTTTTATATGTTGTTTATCTGGGATTATTATTATTATTATTACTTTTTTTTTTTTTAAAGCTTGACATGGTTAGTACGAGTGAAATATAAACGATGTTAATTACCTATCGACATAAATTATAATATGAACATTTGTTAACTTATTTTGGTCACGATTGATAATCAAAACAACTATATCAGATGGGACATTGCATTAGAAGGATTTTGAGGTAGGGCAAAGGTGAGGTAGAGCCTTAGGCTTGGCCTAGAGTAGAGGCAAGTCGGTTAGAGTTGTTACATGTATGATTGAACAAAGTTTAGTTTCTATATAAGTCATGTTCGGTTAGTGACCAACCTTGTCTAAAGTCTAATGTAGCCATAAAGTCAGGCAAAAAAAATATTTTTCATGAGTGTGACAAAATCGTACCCATAAAGTCAGGCAAAAAAAAAGATTTTCCATGAGTGTGACAAAATCGTGACGTTGTATGGTTGAAAATGTACGACTGTGACAATATTTGAAAATGCTAACACAATGTACAGGGAGGTCCATCGAATCAAGTTCACAACCAATTGTTATTAGAAGACAGTCACGGGGTAGTAGTCCCATTTATTTAAGTTCCCAACTTTGGGAGAAATTAATAGAAAATGTTGGGTTTATATAAGGAAATGATAAAACAAATATATGATACAAAAGGCACTTTACATCATGTCATAAGGTAATAATACATACATTTTCCTTGAGAAATGACATATTAGAGGAGGGAAATACGGACTTACCCTAAGAAGGCATTTCGCAACTCGATCGTAGACGGTAAAATAACAATTTAAAGGGTCATTATTTTTTTAAACAAATTGAGAACGAGGAGTTTCCAAAATTTCTAAACCATTTTGGATTATAAAGAACAATAAACGGGGTTTGTCAAATAGTTATCAAATTGTTGTGTCATTTAATGAAAGAAAGTAAGAACTATTTCAAATGAACCCTATGTAGCTGATCTGGATCTCTTCGTGGTGGTTTGGTTTAAGGTTTTGTTTACGATGCTTATGAATGAAATAATTATGTTTGGTGTAGTATGGAAAATGTTATAAGAAAGAGAGGACCAATTCATCTTAGGATCATGTATTCATGATACGTAGATGTACGACATAGAGACTAGTAAAGAGTTAACCAATTCATCTTGGGATCATGTATAAAACTGTGATTGATAAATACGATTTGGGGAGCCAAGTGATGAGATATGATGTAACGCCCAAAAAAAATAAAGGAAATTAGCTCCAAAAATAACAAGCGCCCCATGTAAGATCCAAAGGATTCAAGGACTTGAAATTAAGAGGATCAAGCAAGTATGCTCTAGACATTTTTCAAAGAAATTCAACATCTCAAGACTTGTTTACTCGAGAAATTCCTTATCAAAGATTTAGGGAATTTGTAATATATTATAGGCATTGAATTTTCTAGGTCTAGAAAAGAAATTTTTATCTCTCAAAGGAAGTATGCTCTAGACATTTTTCAAGACACTGGTCTTACAGGAGCACATCCACAAAGATTTCCTATGGAGCATAATCTGAAACTTTCTTTAACAGAAGGGGAGAAGTTGAATGATCCAAGTAGATACAGACGGTTGATTGGAAGATTAATATATTTATCCGTTACTAGGCCTGACATAGTGTATTCAGTTCGTGTGCTTAGTCAATTTATGCATGAACCAAGAAAACCACATTGGGAGGCAACTCTTCGAGTTCTGAGATACATCAAAGGTATTCCTGGTCAAGGACTTGTAGTACCACCTGAAATCAACTTAAGATTACAAGCATATTGCGATTCAGACTGGGGCGGTTGTCGAACTTCCAGACCATTAATTTCTAGGTTCTGCATTTTCCTTGGAAATTCAATTATTCCTTGGAAGTCTAAAAAGCAAACCAATGTGTCCAGATCATCAGCAGAAGCCGAGTGTCGAGCGGTGACAAATACTTGTTTAGAGTTAGCTTGGTTAAGATACATTCTTCAAGACTTGAAAGTTCCACTGTCCGAACCAGCATTATTGTATTGTGATAATCAAGCATCATTACAGATAGCAGCCAATCCAGTTTTTCATAAACGTACGAAACACATAGAAATAGATTGTCATATAGTTCGAAGAAAATTACAAGCTAGAATCATCAAACCATGTTATGTTTCGACTAAAATGCAATTGGCGGATATTTTCACTAAAAATTTGGGAAGAAGTCAGTTCGATTTTTTGAAAGACAAGTTCGGTGTGATTGACAGCCACTCTCCAACTTGAGGGGGAGTATTAAGATATAATATTAGGAGAATATATTATAATAATTAGTGTTGGAATATATCTTATACATTCTTAATTAATATTTTTTTTACTTTATGATTTGATTAGTAGTATATTTTATTTGACTCTCAAGATTTAGTTAGTTAATATTTTCCCTTAATTTTAGGTATTCGTCGGTAGCTTGTATCCTATTTAAACATTGTGAATATTAATGAAGATGTAACTTTCTGTCCCAATTCTATTTCTCATTCTTAACATAACTCCAAGTCAGAAATAGAACGGGCCTAATTACTTACAAAAGAAACAAGAAGAAGAAAAGAAAGAGTGTGGTGTCCTAGCTTATCAAGGACACGATAAAGAGCCTACAAGTAGGCTACTTGCTGAGTCTTGTACTCCTTCCTTATTTTGCATTTTTTTTTCAGGTAATAAGGAGCTAGTCGAGGTTGGGAGCGGACTCCGAAGCAGGTGTCATAGACAAGCCTCACCCGTCGTCTTCAACCCATTTGTTTTGAAATATTTTGTGTTCGTTCTTTATTCGGTGTTTTTACCATTATGTTGTGTTTTAATTACTCATGTATGAACACTGTTTTGTTTTAAGTAATGTTATGTTTTAAATACAGTTTGTTTTATTTCGTGAAAGTTTACTCACCTTTTTGGAGTATCGAGTCAGACCGGTCCTTACATATGATGACCAGATAAAAGCCTCGTTGGGCTAGGTCATGAAACACTATGAAATTAGTCTAGGTGAAGGACCCGAACGACCATAACATAAAATTAATTTTTATATTATAGTTTTACTTTTTTAATTAAAAATTTTAGAGAGAAATAACAGTTTCAATCATATATTTTTCCATTTAAAAAATAACAGTTATCAATCACGGTTCTATTTTTATTATAAACTATTTAACAACAGTAAAAAAAATAATAATAATAAAAGAATTAATTAATAATAACTAATCCCTTCCCTCTCCCAATAACTACCACCCTAAAATACTCAACTAACTTCTTCTCACAAAACCATATGTTACAAAAAAGAAAATAATGAATTAGAAATACAAACAAATGGGTTAGTTTATTTATTTATTTATTTTTGGGTTATTACCAGATCAACGGTTATCTTCCATTACACTCCTTTTCAACTATAAAGAGTGAAACAAGTCATGCACAAACAAATGTGTTCATACCCATCTCTTTTTCTCTCCCATTTCAACCACATGAGTTTATTTTCAACACTTGCACTTTCTCTCTTAATTTCATTATTCTTTGCTAACCAAGTGACTACCATCGAAGGATCATTCCTCCAAAACCCAAAGATTATGGTCAAGATAACAAATGCTCTAAAATCTAAAAATCAGCTCGCTGTTCACTGCAAATCAAGCAATGATGACTTGGGAGTCCACATGCTGACTCCTTTGGCCAGCTACGACTTCAGTTTTCGTCCAAATTTATGGGGCACAACATTGTTTTACTGTTCCTTCCAATGGCCTAGCTCGTTCCATTACTTCAATGTCTACATAGATAAGAGAGATAGAGATAATTGTGAAAGTATGCTATGTTCGTGGCATATGAGTGAGGAAAATGTCTGTATGTTCAACTATAAAACCGATAATTATGATATTTGCTACAACTGGTCAGGCAAAAAATTCATGTATCCATAAATTTGAAAGTTTGATTTTAATATTTAAATAAATAAATATTTTTTATATGTTGTTTACCTGGGATTATTATTATTATTATTACTTTTTTTTTTTTTTAAAGCTTGACATGATTAGTACGAGTGAAATATAAACGATGTTAATTACCTATCGACATAAATTATAATATGAACATTTGTTAACTTATTTTGGTCACGATTGATAATCAAAACAACTATATCAGATGGGACATTGCATTAGAAGGATTTTGAGGTAGGGCAAAGGTGAGGTAGAGCCTTAGGCTTGGCCTAGAGTAGAGGCAAGTCGGTTAGAGTTGTTACATGTATGATTGAACAAAGTTTAGTTTCTATATAAGTCATGTTCGGTTAGTGACCAACCTTGTCTAAAGTCTAATGTAGCCATAAAGTCAGGCAAAAAAAAAGATTTTTCATGAGTGTGACAAAATCGTACCCATAAAGTCAGGCAAAAAAAAAGATTTTCCATGAGTGTGACAAAATCGTGACGTTGTATGGTTGAAAATGTACGACTGTGACAATATTTGAAAATGCTAACACAATGTACAGGGAGGTCCATCGAATCAAGTTCACAACCAATTGTTATTAGAAGACAGTCACGGGGTAGTAGTCCCATTTATTTAAGTTCCCAACTTTGGGAGAAATTAATAGAAAATGTTGGGTTTATATAAGGAAATGATAAAACAAATATATGATACAAAAGGCACTTTACATCATGTCATAAGGTAATAATACATACATTTTCCTTGAGAAATGACATATTAGAGGAGGGAAATACGGACTTACCCTAAGAAGGCATTTCGCAACTCGATCGTAGACGGTAAAATAACAATTTAAAGGGTCATTATTTTTTTAAACAAATTGAGAACGAGGAGTTTCCAAAATTTCTAAACCATTTTGGATTATAAAGAACAATAAACGGGGTTTGTCAAATAGTTATCAAATTGTTGTGTCATTTAATGAAAGAAAGTAAGAACTATTTCAAATGAACCCTATGTAGCTGATCTGGATCTCTTCGTGGTGGTTTGGTTTAAGGTTTTGTTTACGATGCTTATGAATGAAATAATTATGTTTGGTGTAGTATGGAAAATGTTATAAGAAAGAGAGGACCAATTCATCTTAGGATCATGTATTCATGATACGTAGATGTACGACATAGAGACTAGTAAAGAGTTAACCAATTCATCTTGGGATCATGTATAAAACTGTGATTGATAAATACGATTTGGGGAGCCAAGTGATGAGATATGATGTAACGCCCAAAAAAAATAAAGGAAATTAGCTCCAAAAATAACAAGCGCCCCATGTAAGATCCAAAGGATTCAAGGACTTGAAATTAAGAGGATCAAGCAAGTATGCTCTAGACATTTTTCAAAGAAATTCAACATCTCAAGACTTGTTTACTCGAGAAATTCCTTATCAAAGATTTAGGGAATTTGTAATATATTATAGGCATTGAATTTTCTAGGTCTAGAAAAGAAATTTTTATCTCTCAAAGGAAGTATGCTCTAGACATTTTTCAAGACACTGGTCTTACAGGAGCACATCCACAAAGATTTCCTATGGAGCATAATCTGAAACTTTCTTTAACAGAAGGGGAGAAGTTGAATGATCCAAGTAGATACAGACGGTTGATTGGAAGATTAATATATTTATCCGTTACTAGGCCTGACATAGTGTATTCAGTTCGTGTGCTTAGTCAATTTATGCATGAACCAAGAAAACCACATTGGGAGGCAACTCTTCGAGTTCTGAGATACATCAAAGGTATTCCTGGTCAAGGACTTGTAGTACCACCTGAAATCAACTTAAGATTACAAGCATATTGCGATTCAGACTGGGGCGGTTGTCGAACTTCCAGACCATTAATTTCTAGGTTCTGCATTTTCCTTGGAAATTCAATTATTCCTTGGAAGTCTAAAAAGCAAACCAATGTGTCCAGATCATCAGCAGAAGCCGAGTGTCGAGCGGTGACAAATACTTGTTTAGAGTTAGCTTGGTTAAGATACATTCTTCAAGACTTGAAAGTTCCACTGTCCGAACCAGCATTATTGTATTGTGATAATCAAGCATCATTACAGATAGCAGCCAATCCAGTTTTTCATAAACGTACGAAACACATAGAAATAGATTGTCATATAGTTCGAAGAAAATTACAAGCTAGAATCATCAAACCATGTTATGTTTCGACTAAAATGCAATTGGCGGATATTTTCACTAAAAATTTGGGAAGAAGTCAGTTCGATTTTTTGAAAGACAAGTTCGGTGTGATTGACAGCCACTCTCCAACTTGAGGGGGAGTATTAAGATATAATATTATGAGAATATATTATAATAATTAGTGTTGGAATATATCTTATACATTCTTAATTAATATTTTTTTTACTTTATGATTTGATTAGTAGTATATTTTATTTGACTCTCAAGATTTAGTTAGTTAATATTTTCCCTTAATTTTAGGTATTCATCGGTAGCTTATATCCTATTTAAACATTGTGAATATTAATGAAGATGTAACTTTCTGTCCCAATTCTATTTCTCATTCTTAACATAACTCCAAGTCAGAAATAGAACGGGCCTAATTACTTACAAAAGAAACAAGAAGAAGAAAAGAAAGAGTGTGGTGTCCTAGCTTATCAAGGACACGATAAATAGCCTACAAGTAGGCTACTTGCTGAGTCTTGTACTCCTTCCTTATTTTGCATTTTTTTTTTCAGGTAATAAGGAGCTAGTCGAGGTTGGGAGCGGACTCCGAAGCAGGTGTCATAGACAAGCCTCATCCGTCGTCTTCAACCCATTTGTTTTGAAATATTTTGTGTTCGTTCCTTATTCGGTGTTTTAACTATTATGTTGTGTTTTAATTACTCATGTATGAACACTGTTTTGTTTTAAGTAATGTTATGTTTTAAATACTGTTTGTTTTATTTCGTGAAAGTTTACTCACCTTTTTGGAGTATCGAGTCAGACCGGTCCTTACATATGATGACCAGATAAAAGCCTCGTTGGGCTAGGTCATGAAACACTATGAAATTAGTATAGGTGAAGGACCCGAACGACCATAACATAAAATTAATTTTCATATTATAGTTTTACTTTTTTAATTAAAAATTTTAGAGAGAAATAACAGTTTCAATCATATATTTTTCCATTTAAAAAATAACAGTTATCAACCCCGGTTCTATTTTTATTATAAACTATTTAACAACAGTAAAAAAAATAATAATAATAAAAGAATTAATTAATAATAACTAATCCCTTCCCTCTCCCAATAACTACCACCCTAAAATACTCAACTAACTTCTTCTCACAAAACCATATGTTACAAAAAAGAAAATAATGAATTAGAAATACAAACAAATGGGTTAGTTTATTTATTTATTTATTTTTGGGTTATTACCAGATCAACGGTTATCTTCCATTACACTCCTTTTCAACTATAAAGAGTGAAACAAATCATGCACAAACAAATGTGTTCATACCCATCTCTTTTTCTCTCCCATTTCAACCACATGAGTTTATTTTCAACACTTGCACTTTCTCTCTTAATTTCATTATTCTTTGCTAACCAAGTGACTACCATCGAAGGATCATTCCTCCAAAACCCAAAGATTATGGTCAAGATAACAAATGCTCTAAAATCTAAAAATCAGCTCGCTGTTCACTGCAAATCAAGCAATGATGACTTGGGAGTCCACATGCTGACTCCTTTGGCCAGCTACGACTTCAGTTTTCGTCCAAATTTATGGGGCACAACATTGTTTTACTGTTCCTTCCAATGGCCTAGCTCGTTTCATTACTTCAATGTCTACATAGATAAGAGAGATAGAGATAATTGTGAAAGTATGCTATGTTCGTGGCATATGAGTGAGGAAAATGTCTGTATGTTCAACTATAAAACCGATAATTATGATATTTGCTACAACTGTTCAGGCAAAAAATTCATGTATCCATAAATTTGAAAGTTTGATTTTAATATTTAAATAAATAAATATTTTTTATATGTTGTTTACCTGGGATTATTATTATTATTATTACTTTTTTTTTTTTTAAAGCTTGACATGATTAGTACGAGTGAAATATAAACGATGTTAATTACCTATCGACATAAATTATAATATGAACATTTGTTAACTTATTTTGGTCACGATTGATAATCAAAACAACTATATCAGATGGGACATTGCATTAGAAGGATTTTGAGGTAGGGCAAAGGTGAGGTAGAGCCTTAGGCTTGGCCTAGAGTAGAGGCAAGTCGGTTAGAGTTGTTACATGTATGATTGAACAAAGTTTAGTTTCTATATAAGTCATGTTCGGTTAGTGACCAACCTTGTCTAAAGTCTAATGTAGCCATAAAGTCAGGCAAAAAAAAGATTTTTCATGAGTGTGACAAAATCGTACCCATAAAGTCAGGCAAAAAAAAGATTTTCCATGAGTGTGACAAAATCGTGACGTTGTATGGTTGAAAATGTACGACTGTGACAATATTTGAAAATGCTAACACAATGTACAGGGAGGTCCATCGAATCAAGTTCACAACCAATTGTTATTAGAAGACAGTCACGGGGTAGTAGTCCCATTTATTTAAGTTCCCAACTTTGGGAGAAATTAATAGAAAATGTTGGGTTTATATAAGGAAATGATAAAACAAATATATGATACAAAAGGCACTTTACATCATGTCATAAGGTAATAATACATACATTTTCCTTGAGAAATGACATATTAGAGGAGGGAAATACGGACTTACCCTAAGAAGGCATTTCGCAACTCGATCGTAGACGGTAAAATAACAATTTAAAGGGTCATTATTTTTTTAAACAAATTGAGAACGAGGAGTTTCCAAAAAATTTCTAAACCATTTTGGATTATAAAGAACAATAAACGGGGTTTGTCAAATAGTTATCAAATTGTTGTGTCATTTAATGAAAGAAAGTAAGAACTATTTCAAATGAACCCTATGTAGCTGATCTGGATCTCTTCGTGGTGGTTTGGTTTAAGGTTTTGTTTACGATGCTTATGAATGAAATAATTATGTTTGGTGTAGTATGGAAAATGTTATAAGAAAGAGAGGACCAATTCATCTTAGGATCATGTATTCATGATACGTAGATGTACGACATAGAGACTAGTAAAGAGTTAACCAATTCATCTTGGGATCATGTATAAAACTGTGATTGATAAATACGATTTGGGGAGCCAAGTGATGAGACATATTACTCCTTATGAATTGATGTGATCTTTCACTCTAACATAAATAGATTTGGAATAATTTTGTATCTCCTAAAAATAGAGATTTAAGGATAAATGTCAATATTGTCTCATATATATTATGTTGACAAAATTGTCAAATATTTGATACAAGACTTCAAAGAATGATAATGATCATTGAAATATAAAGTAAGAGGAAGAGTATCGTAAGTAACCTCAAATGTTGAGAGTATAATTAATTATCTTTCCTGAGTGGGAGATAATTAATGCATAGATGAGAATTAACCTTAAATATATAGTTAATTAAATTATATTAGTTAAACTAATGTATGACCGGAAAAATTAAAGTTTTCTCAAAGTATCCCTGGATAATGAGAATTTTTTTATTTTGTGTATGGAGTTAAAGATTTGATCTTTAAGTGATACACTAGTTACATAAATTTAGAAAATTTAGGTTAAGATCAATTTTACCTTAGATTGTGAAGTATGGTATACGGAACATTTTTTACTTTTAAAGCAACAAAATGACTGGTATGACTATAATAATTTCTTAAACATTTGAAAGGTGTTTCACATGTGATTTAGTTTGTCACTTTCATTGTGATGATAGTGATACAAAGACTAATATGAAGGAAATTTAAAAGATCAATCTATAAAAAATGATATTGAGAGAGAAAGCATCGTGGCTGTGACCAAAATGACTTTTAATGATAATTATTTTGTTTTATATAAAATGACTCTCTAGGCTAAAGTGTTTGAGGGTCATCTAGAATGTCTAGGATTACTAGACATGTCTCATCTTCTCTAGGGCAAGTGAGAGAAGGTGTTGGGTATAGAGCAAGTGGGAGATTGTTGAGATTTATGCTCTAAAGCCTCTTAATTAATTATTTACTTTTTAACTATAATTTTTATTATTTTATTTGTAATTTAATTGTTATCCATGGTATGAAAATAAAGGTTATTAATGTAATCTCGAACAATATGTGGTTGACATAGTAGAGAATCGTGTTCAAGTAATAACCTAAAGAGTCTATAGTATATGGATAAAGTTGGGTGCATACAAGAGAATCGTGTTCAAGTAATAACCTAAAGAGTCTATAGTATATGGATAAAGTTGGGTGCTTTATCCTGGTATCACTATTGATACGGCTCACTTTGTAATCGTTACAAATGATTTTATCCAAATCGTTCATGTGGAGATATGTAAGTGGGGGTATCATATACAATGAGTTTGTATAAGACAGAACCAAAAAATATTTAAAATTTCTTTATAAATCCGTTAATTGAGAAGATTAATATTTCACATGATGATCATATGCGACTTGATCTTAATCCTGAGTGAGTTATGAACTTCTGCTTGTGAGAGCTTGTCCTTTAATTTACATGGGTGAGAATGACTCTTTTAGCCGATTCAATATACCTACCATTTTAGGGACATACCTGTAAAGATCGGGCTGACTCGATGACTCTAAAAAGACGGGTAAATTTTTCAACAAAATAAAACAACCAAAACTTAAAACATATCAAACAAAAATAAAGTTTATACAAAGTATTTTAAAACACAACATAACAGTTAAACCACAAGTTAAGGGACGACACAAAAGGGTAGAAGGACGATGGGTGAGGTTTGTCTATGGCACCAGCTCCAGAGTCCGCTCCTGACCTTGACCAGCTTCTTATTTCCTGAAAAAATGGAGAATAAAGAATGAGTACAAGACTCGGTAAGCAGCCTACTTGTAGGCTCTTAATCGTGTCCTTGATATGCTAGGGTACCACACTTTTTGTTTTTCTTGTTCTTATTCTTGTTCTTGTTGTAAGTTCTTAATTCGTTCTCCAAGACACTCCCCTTATGATTTACGGTACTAGACATAAACTTGTCAACCTGTGTCTGAGGCTTCATACATTCCAAGCGACACAGTCTTAATACCTACGCTCAAGGCTTCTTACGTTCCAAGCAACGTAGTCTAAGTCATACACATGACGTACCATGGGAGGTCTTAGGAGAATCTTAATTCATGGCTAGGGTAACTTACTCTCTTCTTGCTCCATTGTGGCCATAGATTCTCCCCATGATATACCATAAAGGTCACGTGATCGATACATGCATGAACATGGCATAGACCATAAAGGTCACGTGATCGATGCATGCATGAACATGGCATAGACCATAAAGGTCGCATAATATAACATAGACCATATAGGTCGCGTGATCAGTGCATACATGAACATGGCATCCTGCAAATCATAACATGGCGTAGGGCATCTCATCTAGGTGAGGGGAATGAGGCCAAACGTAACATCCTGCAAAGCAAACATGGTGCAGGGCATCCCACCTAGAGGAGGAAAAAATCCTCCTTAGAAAGCACCGCATGGTGGGAGTTATGGGCCACAATTAGACATGCTTAGAGTAATACCTAGCATTCTTGAATTTTGAGTCTTGTGGACTTTGGTCCCTTATGTTTGAGTGGTACCTAACATTCTTCTTGTCTTGGTGGTTGTATAACTTGTTCTTGGTTCTTAATCTTATAAGTTGCTAAGATTCTTATTTTCTTTAGGCGTAAGTCGTTATATACATTCGTGATCATATGAACCCATCGTAATAACTAGCTTGAATTATTCTAGAAGGTCATAAGTTCATAATGGGCTCCTTAGAGGATTCTAGAAGGGTCTTGAATCTTGACATGTTTTCTTTAGGCGTTTCTTTAAGTTCCATCTTGGCTTATATTCCAAACTTGCTCCAACCAACTTGAAATCTTGAGCTTATTCTCATGTCATATAAAATAAACCTTATAGGACATGGTTGGTGATTTGGAGCATATTTAGACCTTGAGCTAGGATATGACTTCTTGTTTCGTTTTCAGGAACTAATCGTTAGAGGTTGTCATGTCATATATCGTGTTTTAGTCCTGAAAACACTTTCAAAGTAACCCTTAGTTTTCTCCCCATGAGTGCATAGGTGACATTATCACAAACGTGGCATCCTGCTAGCATATCGTGTTGCAGAGCATCTCATTTAGGTGAGGAAAATAATAAGTCCATCATGACAACCTACTCGTGGTACATATAGCAGGGCATCTCACCTAAAGAGGAATAGGAATCTCGTGGTACACTTCGTGATGGGAGATAATGGTTACTCCGAGCATGGATCCTAGCAACTTGTTAAGCATACCATCTACATTAACCTAGGTGTTTCCTTGTACTCTTGGGGATCCTAGGTTTATGCATAACGTCTTGGGTCAAGGTTGGAACCTAAAGGTTCTTCTTAGGAATAGTCCAACGGAACCTTGTACACTTAGAATCTTATTAGCAACCAAGGATACCTATGGGGGAATTTCTTATTTCATGGGTACCTCGTTAGTCATCCTAAGAGGTAAAGTCATGTGGATCGTGATGTACATTTTTTCCAATATCTTGGTTTCGCTATCTAACGTTTCCCAATGATTCCCAAACTTCATTACCTTATACAACATCATGAGATAAAGATTCATACAACATTTCATAATGTTGGGAGGTCATTTAGGACTTAACCCGTAGGTAGTCTTCCTTATGGGCATTATGGTCATTTTACCCCTAAGTCTTGGTTTTGGTACTTAACGAGTTCCAGTGACTTTCAAACTTCACCACCTCATCAATCATCATACAATAAGATCTACTGTGGAGTTTCATAGTATTTGGAGGTCATCTAGCTCATGAACCGTAGGTAGAGATCCTTAAGGGCATTATGGTCATTTTGCCCCGTTTCTTGGTTTACCTAATTATCCTTATCCATTGACCACTAAATTTCACATATAACCTAAACATGCTATAATATGCTCATCATTAAAGTTTCATAGACATCAGGGCTCATTTAGTGGGTTACTTTAATGTTCCTTAAATCCCGAGCAATTTGGTCGGTTCAGCGCCTTAACTTACGGTTCTTTGAGTTTTTTTTTCATAGATCCTTGTGTAATACTTGGTTTATGGTTCATATGAAAATCCAAGCGATTCCTACATGTATTTCTTAAGAAAAGTCCAAGGTGGCTACTTACCTCATTGTTGATGTTCAGGACCTCCGTTCTTGAGCTTCCGGTATTTGAATTACTTCACTTTTCCTTCTATAGACTCCTTATTGTGTCTAGTTTCTAGAACCATAAAGGTATATCATGAGAACTAGCCTGGAAGGGGGTTAAAATTGAAAAACACTGAGGGAAGACCAAATTTTGGGCTTACTTGGCCGGTTCAACTGAACCGGCCACGTCATCGTCTTCTTCCTCTAGACAGGAAGAAGACACGTTCGTCCTTTGCGCCGCCGTCTGGAAGTGGCCTTCCACAGCCCCGATCTCTTCGTTTATCCCCTCGATTTCTTCATGAAACTTAACGATGATATTACAAGGAAGAGCTTGGGATTGATTTCATACCTTTTGGTGGATCATAGCCTAAGATATTAGCCTATTACAAGGAAGAGCTTGAGATTGATTTCATACATTTTCTTGGATCATAGCCTAAGATATTAGCCTCCAAAGTTCGTCCAAAATCATTTTCCTCGCCAGAGCTAAAACAGGGGATTTCTTATCGGGTAGCCGATTCTAGGAGTTTTCAAGGCTCGATTTCTTCATGGAACCTCTTAAATATCCTTTCATCAAGCTATAGGAATTGATTTGGAGGAATGTCTTTGAGTGTGGAACCTTAATTTTCAGAAATCGTTCTCGGTATGCAACTCACTCGAAACGCCGGATTTCCGATATCATGGGTATCTTGTTCTACGACGTTTCAGCTCTCAATTCCTTCATATAACTTGTGGGTAATCTTGTTTGGAAACTATTGGAATAAGTTTAAGGAGGAATGGTGAAGAATTGCTCTCAAATTTGGAAGAAACCCGAGAGTAGGAGACCCACAAACTAAACTCTCATAACTCTCGAATGGGTGCTCGACCTTGCTCGAGTCTTATTCCATATTGTTTCTCATACTCCAGACTTTATAGGCGAGCTTAAACCGACATTGAAAGCTCCAGAATCGTCGTGAATTGGCAGTTAGATTTTCTGGAAAATCCGCCCGAAATATCTACTTCAGTCAGAGCCTCACCGACTTTGGTTTTGCAAAATAGCCGTTTGATGTGATGATCTGTCCATCTTCTAGATCATATCCAAATTTGGGGAAGATCCAACGGCTGGAATTTGAGTTTCGTGAGATATTTCTCAGATGGTCACTGTAGATGCATCAGAGGGCCATTTTCGTAATTATACATTCTTCCAGGGGTATTTGGGTCATTTCCCGCTTTCCGAATATTTTAATATTATATTTCCTGAAAAATCCATAATTTTTCTAAAAATCTTTTATCTCATGTTGGTCATTTTTTCTTGAGCATCTCTAAATTCTTTCTAGATAAGCAACTAAAAATTCGGGAAGGTCCTTAATAATTAGTAAAATGACCTTTTTGCCCTTTTCACTTACTTTTACTTTCCAATCCTTTCTACATAGGTCTTAAACACCTTAACATTACTTGTTAGGGTATAAAAATGACTTGCTTGAGATCATCATCCTTCCTTAATCCTTTAATTCCTCCCCTTTTGATCATTTAGGTCTTACATGGGCGGCTTATTCTTGTTAGATCTAATTCCTTTCATTTTTTGGTGTTACAATACCATACTTTGAGACAAGTGATTTTGTTGCTTTATTATAGTCATACAAGTCATTTTAAGCGTATGCCTACCATAATATGCCTACAATTTTAAGCGTGTTTAGTTTCGAACAATATTATGTTTGGCGTCCTCTTGAAATTTTCTTAACAAACATGTGGGTAAAGACAAAATATGCTAAAAACAACTCAATTTGATTCCTATTTTTCAATTTGTATTAAATACATAAAAAGTTCCAAATCTAAAACGAAATATCATTGTCTCTCACTAGTTTTCAAATGATATACATAAAAAAAGAAAAGAAAGCAAAGGCTTCATGAGTACGATCAAATCAAGTTTCTTGGCCGCTACAATTTTGATGTTACTATTGTTAGCTCCTACCGTCGATGCTCAATCTAGTGCCGATGTTGTTTTTTCTTTGAAAAGATATGGTAACATAGTGTCTGGTACTGACATCATGAAGGTAAATATATAATATGAACATCAATATTATCACTAGTTGAGCTGATCAATTGTTTGCTATAAGTTTTTGTTAGTTGTGAAATGTAGGCTTTAGCAAATGCATGGAGGGATGCATGCACGTCCAATCGTTATAGTGCAATTTTTATTCCAAGAGGGATATTTAGAGTAAAGCAAGGGAAGTTTGAAGGACCTTGTAATAGCCCAATTGACTTTCAACTTGGAGGAACATTGTAGGCACTAAAAAGTCTTCCCAGAGATAATTGGATCACTTTTGCACGTGTTGATAGATTGACATTATCAGGTGAAGGAGTTTTTGATGGCCAAGGAAAGGCAGCTTGGAAAAGGAACGATTGCCACAAATGCATAAATTGTGCCCAACTCCGGGTTGTAAGTAATATTCCTTTAGCTTTCCTTCTCAATCTCATGCATCTTGTTGTTTTTGAAAGAGCCTCTTACATGTCTTGACATTTACGATTTGGTCAATGTTCTTCATTTTCTAGAGGATAATCTTTAAACAATCCACGAAAAAAGTAAATTTTTTTTGAGTTTTCAATTTTATTGGGTTCTATTCAAATTTTTAGCATCATTACCGACTCTCACAAAATATTATTTGATTATACAAAATGTTTAGAGTTTGAGGTTCAACTTCATCACCAATTCAACCGTTAAGAGAATAACATCACTTGATAGCAAGAACTTCTATATCAACATCATCGGCTGCAACAACCTCACATTCCATAATATCAATATAATGGCACCCGAAAACAATCCCAACACTAATGGAATACACATCGGTCGATCAAATAAGATCACAATCACAAAGTCCAAAATTGCAATTGGAGATGATTGCATTTCTCTTGGAGATTGAAGCAAACTAATTGAAGTCACCAATGTGACGTGTGGACCAGGACATGGAATAAGCATCGGAAGTCTTGGAAGATACACTAACGAAGAACCTGTTGAAGGTGTCATCGTAAAGAACTGCACGTTAAATAACACCACTAATGGTATCAGGATCAAAACGTGGCCAGCTTCTGCGGCTAGCGGCACCGCCACCAATATGCACTTTTTGGACATTATAATGGTCAATGTTAGCAACCCTATTCTAATAGACCAAGAGTATTGTCCGTGGAATCAGTGCAATCGGTAGGTATGGATCGCATTCTCGAACCTTTGATTCATTTTTTCATTACAACTTCACAAATAAACCATTTGTTGTCTCATTTTAATTTTCAGATTCCTTAAAAAATTAAGATGAGTATAGTGAGCTTCAAGAACATTAGAGGAAGTTCTGCAACTCCGCTGGCAATCAAACTTATTTGCAGCCGTCACTTACCATGTGACGATGTAAAAGTAAGCAACATTGACCTCACTTACAATGGAATAAAATGTCCTATTTCCTCCCAATGCACGAATGTGAAACCTATCATTTCATTAAGGCAGAACCCCAAGATATGCTCCTCTCCTTATGTTGTCCCTTGAATTGTTCATTGCCAGAGAACTTCAAAATAATAGACAGCCTTAATTAAAAAAGTAGACTGCCTCTATCCATTTGACTCTCATTCTTTTGAGTTTCTTTTGTTGTACTTTTCGAAATAAATAAGATGGTCGAATGTTTGAAGGAGACTTTGTGTCGTGAACAACCTAATGTTTTTAGTACCTCGACCTTATATAATAAACTGGTTACAGTCTTATTTTTTTGTTCTAGATTTGAATTTGAAATAAGACAATGTAACTGTAACAACCATTATTAAAAAAAAACTAATCCATAACTCAAGGAAAGAATCTTTAACCAACAAAAACATCTAACTCCTCTTTCCCTTTACCCTAAACAAATCAATTACCATTAGAAATCTTTTAGACAGAATCAATAAGTTAGATCGAATCTCCTAACTATATCCGTCCCATATGGCACACATCCATCATTATCGTTAAAGAAGAATTGACATTAGAGGTGACTAATCTAGCAAGTCGTGTCCTTAAATCTATCTTTTTCGTCAATCATGTAATTTTCGTTGCAACTTTTGGATATGACTTGAAAAAATTTAGGTTTCAGATTAGAAAATTAAGTGACAAGTATTAATATGTATTTTAGGAATTTACATTTAATATTGAATTATCTACCTATTTATCCCGACCAAGTTTAGTTTTAGGAAAAATGTCGATAGTCCTAGAAAAATTAAATAACAAAAGTAGCTAAATGTTCTAGGAGTTTAATGTAGAGGAACTCATCAAAATTGGCCCAAATCCGTGCTAAATAAGGCCAAAAAAACAACATAAATCACAAAAGAGAGAAAATAAAAACAAAACTTGGTCTCGATCCATGATGCTATGTTTTGTGTTTTCAAGTCTTAAGATATTTGTTGTTCGTGAGTTTAGCTGGGTCGAGTTGAGATATCTTTGAGGCCTAAGTAAGTTAATTGGATCATAAATTTATTTAACTCAAACAACCCTTATTACATAATTAAATCTTTTGATTTTTATGTTTAGAATAATATCTAAAAAAAAAAAAAAGGAACTAAGCCATTTGGAAATGGCAAATGGTACCCATGCTAAGATTTGGACCACGATTTCAAATTTGGATTCAGCAACTAGCAACTGATACCCTTGACGTTCCCCTGCATCTACCATGACATACCTACATTACCAACTTATCTTGAATTGCTTATAAGAGTGAAAACTATCCACACAAACCAACACCAATTTTTGTAGCATGCTTTTTCCTTACTCACATGCCTCCTAAGATGTAATCTCATGCCTAAAATTTGGACCAGGATTTGGAATCCAAATTTGGCATCTGATGGCCCCCACAATTCCTTGCATCTTCAATGATATGGTCACATTAGTTACTTGTTTTAAATTGTTCCTAGGAGTGAAAACTATCTCTAAAAATCACGTTGCCTACTTTTGGTGGTTCAATCATAAGACTCAAAAGTTAAGCGTGTTTAGTTTCGAATAATATTATGTTTGGCTACCTCTTGAAATTGTCTTAACAAACATGTGGGTAAAGCAAAATATGCTAAAAACAACTCATGTTGATCCGTAAGAATAATTTTCCTTCTTAGAAACACTTCATGAGGAGTAAATAATATGGTCATATTGCAAAAGATGTCGAAAAATGCTGGAGCCATTGGGTGTCAAATTCATACTAAAAAATTTGGTTCAAATCCTGTTCATGGGACATTACACTAATCCGTTTAAGGGGTTCTTGTTTTTTTTTTTTTTTTTTTTTGAGATGTAATCCTGTTCATGTCTCCTAAGATGTAATCAGTTTGGAAAAATCTCTCCAGATGTAATTTCATTCTCCAAAGAAAGGGGGAGAGATTGGTCTGTTATGACTCTGAGAATGTTTGCAAATAATATAATTACATATTTAATATTATTAGGATATAATACCTCATCTAAACTATATTTAAATATTATAAGATATCCTAATATATATTAAATTAATATCAATTTAATGGTATCATATATAATAAATATATTTTTCTTTTTAAATATATTTAATATATTAAATATTAATTTGAAACCTTCAAATTAAATATATTTATCTAATATATAAATATTAGTTTGACACTTCAAATTAAATTTATTTTCCCCTTTATATTTAATATATCTAATTATTTTAAATATCAATTTGAACACTTCAAATATTCTTTCAAATAAATTGAACCTTTAACGTTGCTATGAGCTAGCAAGAAAACCTTATGGACCTACCGATTATAAGCTCCAGCGATACAAAATTAATTAATTAAACTCTTTAATTAATCAATTTTCATTCATTAACTATAGGTCACTCCACTATAGACCTAGAGTTGCACTCTTATGTACTGTAGGACAAGTTATTTCCATTGATATAATCATTACAAGCAAGTCGATCCTTCATGAGTTGTTCATAATTGTAGCTGGGTCAAAAGTCCGTTTTACCCCTGTAATTACATTTTTCAACTTAAGTACCACTGATTCTCTAATAAACAATTTGTTTATGATCCAATCATAAACCAAGTCCCTCTTGGCCCAGAGAGAAGGTGGGGCCCCATTGTTCAAGTCCCGAAATCAGTACTTAAGAGAACAACTCATCTAGTTTCCTCATCTGGAAAAGAGTGAATTTCATCTCATGATATTATGTTTCAAACTCCCTGATTGGTCAAGTCCTTAAAATTGTAGGCACATTGAATCGGCCTAAAGAGCCATTCTCACCCATGTAAATTAAAGAACAAGCCCTCACTGGCAGGAGTTCATAACTCACTCAGGATTAAGATCGACTCGCATATGATCATTGTGTGAAATATTAATCTTCTCAATTAACGGATTTATAAAGAGAGATTAAACATTTATTGGTCCAGTCTTATACAAACTCATTGTATAGGGTAGCCCCACTTACATGTCTCCATATGAACGATTTGAATCAAATCATTTGTAACCATTACAAAGTGGGTCGTATCAATAGTGTTACCAAGATAAGGCATCCAACTTTATCCATATACTATAGACTTTTTAGGTTATTACTTGAACACGATCCTCTTGTATGTCAACCAAATACGGTTCAAGATTACATTAATAACCTTGGATTTTCATACCATGGATAACAATTAAATTACAAATAAACTAATAAAAATTATTGTTAAAAACTAAATAATTAATTACGAGGCTTTAGGGCATAAATTCCAACAAATATGACATGTATTAAGTGACAACTATATGTACGTAGTCTAGAAAAACTGATATGAACCAAGAGACATCAATCATACAATATACTTCAATGAAGATATGAAGAGAAGGTTGTCAAAATTATCAAAAGATTTTTCAATTCATGCTACATTGAAGAAGAATGAAGTTTGATTGTTGTAAATTTTGGGTGGGTTGCAATTTAGAGTAATTTAGAGTTATTGTATGATTGATGTCTCTTGGTTCATATCATTCTATGCAACTCTATGTAGTTTAGGTTGCATGTAGAATCATTCAAGCTCGACATGATCAATCTTGCTTGTGGAGTGATTCGAATCTCAATCAAGTGTTCTTGTCTTGAGATATTTGATCAACAAGAATCATTGAAGCTAGACATGATCAATCTTGCTTGTGGAGTGATTCAAATCTCAAACAAAGTGTTCTTGACTTGAGATATTCGATCAACAAGGTAATCCGAATCTTACTCCCCTTGTAGTTGATTCCTTATCATATCATTTGGTATCAGAGCTTCAGGCTCAAGATCGGATATATGTTTCCTTTGCGTTTATTTTCAATTTGTTTTTATCTTTATAGTTTTTAATCGACCCAAAATAAAAAAAATCCAATCTGGGCTCTACTAAAAAAATTTGAGAGGTGAGAATGAGAGCTTCATTTGTGTAAATGAGTGCAAACAGAGTGGCCTAAAATTCCTTGAGTGTATACACGTGAGAGAGTGTTGCGAGGTCGTCTATATTTCCATATCTTTTTTTTTTTTTTTTTTTTTTTTGCAGCAAAGTTTCACAAATAGATTCGAGGACGAATCCTCTTGAAGAAGTGGAGAATGATATGAACCGAGAGACATCAATCATACAATATACTTCAATGAAGATGTGAAGAAAATGTTGTCAAAATTATCAAGCAATTCATGCCACATTGAAGAGGAATGAAGTTTGATTGTTATTTAAGACTTTTAATTTACTTTAGGTTACAATTACATAATGGTTAATTATCGCCATTAAGTATGAATGTTACAACTCTTGGAATGTCTTTAATAGTTTCATTTTGAGGCTATATAAAGCCATGTATGTTGTATTTGTAAGTAGACTTGGGAAATATAGAAAGAAGCATTTGTGCTTTTCTTTAGCCAATGGCTAAGTTTCTTTGCAATTCTATGTAGTTTAGATTGCATGTAGAATCATTCAAGCTCGACATGATCAATCTTGCTTGTGGAGTGATTCGAATCTCAAATAAGTGTTTGAGATATTTGATCAACAAGAGTCATTCAAGCTAGACATGATCGATCTTGCTTGTGGAGTGATTCGAATCTCAATCAAGTGTTCTTGCCTTAGGTTGTCAAAATTATCAAAAGATGTTTCAGTTCATGCTACATTGAAGTATATTGTATGATTGATGTCTCTTGGTTCATATCAAAAACACCTCAAGTCGACAATTCCTCTGTGACTTCTAAGCTCCCGAGAACCTTATCGCCACGATCTGTAGCTTCACGGACCTGAAAAAGAAATGTAAATAGGAATGAGTATAAATATATTCAATAAGCAACATACTTATAGGCTCTTATCGCATCCATGTCAGAGTAGGGAACCACCAGCTTACTCTATAGGCTCTAGAGTTTCACAGTCTTGGTACACACACTTGGGCAGAAGATTTAACCTTCATAGCGGTATCCGACATCTAAGGATGAGGCGCTACGACATATAACTTTGTACCAGGTGAGGAACATGGTGAGTGTCAGCCTGCTTGTCGTCGATGGAGGAGTGAACTGGCAAACCCGTCGCACAGGCCATGAGATCGCCCAAGGTTGGGGCGTGCTACTTTTCGATACAAGCCAGCTCGAAAAGTTATTGATGATGTTAATATAACACATGAGGAAGCAATTTGGATCTTAGGCACTCTTAGAACATCAATTATAGTAAATAACTAGCATGTTCATAAGTATTAAAACTCAAGATGTTTGAGTACTAACCTTTTGTAGTTTAAATTCCTTTTTCCTCACGAATCGGTTTCGAACCACCACTAGTGTCTTCTCCACTATTCTCCGACCTTAGAACGGGATTGTGAAATCCGGTGAGTGACTAAACTTGGGAGGGATTTAGTATATATGAAGAGAGAGTTTGTGAGAGTTTTTCTCATGGTTTTTGGAAGGGAGAAGTTCATGTACCTTGATCACTCTATTTATAGAGTTATGTTTGCATGTTGATGCAAATTTGAGATCACAAAATTTTGACACTCAATATTCCACTCAAATGTTTGGGATTATGTGGCAAACATGCAAGTTTGAGTTTACCAAATTTTGACACTCAAAATAATACTCAAATTTGTCTGTGGGTTTATTTGGCAAGCATGCAAGTTTGGTTAAACCAAATTTTGACATCCCAAAATTCCACTAACTCAAACATGGATTCTTCGATGGAGTGAAGCCAACCTTCTTACTTTCTTCATTTTAATTCAACAATTAATTTGAATAATTAATTTCAAATTAAGTAATATTAAATGATTAATTAAACCATTTAATTAATATTTAATATTAATTCAAATCCCAATCCCAATCAATTTCGACAAATATTTGATTAAAATATTTAAATCTTATTTAAATATCTCAGATTCTCTCTTTTTATTTAATTCATAAATAAAACAAAAAAAGGGTTAAATATATCGTATATATGTAGCGCATATTCCCTAATTTGAATTCAAACACTTCGAACCCACTCGTCACACTGTTCTGTGGTTTAGTTTGATATGAGCTAGTAGAGGGACCTAATGGACCTATAGATCATGAGCTCCAACAATCCAAGATTAACCGGTTAAATTCATTAACCTTGTTAACCAACACTCGTCGTAACTAGAGCTGGGTCAATTAACTGTTTTACCCTTGAAGTTACTTCTTGTTTCTTATGTCCCACTGATCCTCTTATGAACAATTGGTTTGTGGTCCAACTAGTAAACCGAATCCCTCTCAGGCCAATGCGAGGGTGAGCCCCTTGTTTAATACCTAGAGTCAGTACCTAAGGGAACTACCTCTCTTCTATCCCCAAAAGTAGGTAGGAGCGAATTCCATCTTGCACCCCACGCCCCAGCCATTCACCTAGTGTTACCCCTGAAATGGGAGACCTATTGAGTCGGCGAACTCGAGTCACTCTCACCCATGCAATTCTAAGGATAATTTTGAATAAACAGGAGTTCATGGTTAGCTCAGGATTAAGATAGAGTTACCTAGGTCATTGAATGAAAAGAAAATCAGTCTCAACAGTAAACAACATTATAAAGTGAGAGTGATTTTCTTCATGGTCCAATGTTATTCAATACTCATTGCGTAGGACGCCTCCACTCACATGTCTCCGCATGTACAATTTAGTGATCACATTGTTATGTCATATACAAAAGTGGGCCGCATCCATAATGTCCCCAAGATAAGGTACTCAGCCTTATCCCTGTACTATAGATCATTTTGACTATATACTTGAACTTGATCCACTCTTATGTTTCTACATATAGTTCAAGTAATCATACTATAGCTAGAGTATTCTTAGTTTATTGGATTTAGATTAACGATAGTAAAATACAATTTATTCAATAACAATCTTTACTGAATAAACATCAATGATAACTTTATTGAAAATAGAATATGTTTTTATTTACAAACTATGAGTTTTAGAACATAAAACCCAACAACCTGCATGATCAACATCCTCCCATAGGAAATCCTCCGATAGGAAGAATCTTATGTGCAGGTTAACCTCTAACTACTTGCGTGTTCAATGTTCTACCATAGGATGGACCCACCATGCAGAATAGTCAATCTACCACTGAGTATCACAATCCTAACCAATGTAACACCTCGCTTGATGGTATCGTACAAGAGTGGAAACTAGTTGAACGCCATACCAGCTACTATCGGTTTAGAAATCTTTCTTCTACATCCTGAGGTACTAAGGTGGCCTTCTAGGTCTCAAGGGTGGTTAGGCGGTCTTGGTAGGGACTCAAGTCTCCACTCTCATAATTCCTGACTCCTTGAGTCTTTCATGGTTCAGGGTTGTAGGTTCTCACCGTCTAATCATCCCTCATGATTCCACTTTACGACAACCATGTTTATGCACTCTACGTATATATCAAATTTTGTGTCATGTGCTGACCATGGAACCCTTCACAATCTTTCACGAACTTTTTCCAAATTCTGGTGCATAACATGTGCTATCCAACTAATTCATAGAGATTATATTCTTCTTGAGACCAGAAATATATCTAAACTTCTTTAATGTCCTGATTTCTTACTCGAGTTTGTTTGCAGACATCTCCATTCATTTCAATCATCAAGGTTTTTGTTGTCGGCAAGATACACCTTAAAAAAAAATTCGGATTTGAAATTTTGAAACAATTTCTTACTTAGAGTAGAATGGAATAATGCGCCTAAATCCAAAATCCAAGATTCAATCGAGCTGTCCACAATAAGAATTATTGCAACACGTTACGTTTAGCATGTTTGGAGATTTTTTTCGGTTCTTTGATTTTCATCGTCCTTGTTTGTTTGGGCTCTTTCATTTACTTTTTCCCCTTTGATCAACACTAAGAGCATTGCCTTAAGAATCTCCAATTTAATTTTCCGTTTTCAAATACTTTCGCTGAGAACTAAATCTCAAATTTAATTAAACTTCAACTTATTAGATATTTGGGAACGGTTGTTCGCGACAACAACAGTATCCCACAACTGTAAAGAGGACATCAAAATCAGTTCTTTAATTTAATCTTCAAAATTAATTTCCACCGAACTCAGTTGACTTAAAATCATATTGAATTCATTTATATGATCCACAACAGATCTACCTTCAGACATTTGTAGATTGAAAAATCTTCGAATCAAATACACCTTGTTCATACTCAACGGTTTTTCGTACCTATTTAATAGCGCCTTCAATAGAACTTACATTATCTTCTCCTTGATAATGTGAAACGCCACATTTTTGGACAGTGTCAACCAAATAAACCCTAAGGCCTGCCGATCCTTGAGCTTTCGCTGCTCTGTGGTTATGATATTCGGTTTCACCCCAATAGAGATTCATGGAGATCTTTCTGGTACAGAAAATCTTCCATCTACATCTTCTAGAAACCAAAATTGGATCAATTGAACTTCTCAATTCCAATCTTTGAGCTTTCCATCTTCACATATGTTATAACCAAGATCAAATTTGAGTCATACATAATTATGCGTCTGTCATGTTTTCATTATGTTTTCAGGCATCTCCGCTACGAGAGAAGCATCAAGGTCTTGCATGGCCAACAAATCAGTAACTTTGCGCCAAACACCAAAATTATTGATTCCATCAAATTTTTCTACTTCAAGATTAAAACTCAAAATTCTCGATCCACATCCTGATTTAATATCAGATGATTCTGCCATTTGTAACAAGTAATCTGGATGAAAGTAGAAAAATACAATTCTTGAAAATTGATTTTCAAGAAAATAAGCACGATTGTGAGCATGTTTTGTAGTTGATGGGGTCAAAACTTTTAGAATACCCCAAATATCACAACCATGCTTTGATACCACTTGTACAAAAATGATACAACCTTCAAAGCTCTGATACCATTTGTTATGCGCCGAAATGCTACAACCACAAAACTATGATATCAATTGTTGTACCAATAGTGGAAGCAAGATCAAATGTACTCACAACACCAACTAATAAAATTTAAACAAAAAGACAAAGATTTATGTGGTTCAGAGACAAGAAATTCCCCTACATCCACGTATAGCCACCAATCACTAATAATCAAAGTGTTTACAAGTGAATACTTCACTCTCACGCTACAAAGTCTCATACCAAAAAGTTTCTCCAAAATGTCACTCAAAATACAATGTGACACACAAACTCAATCAAATTCCGATATCCTCAATCTCCTAGACAAACCCTTTATATAGGGATAATTCATGTAGAATATGAATGTTATATATATACTAAATGAGGATTAATAACCAAAATAAATAAGATATTACTTAAAATGGTTAAAGATTAAATAACTAAATTAATATTTTTATTTAACCAAAACAGCTATACATGGGATGAGAGTTAATAACTAAATTAAATAAAAAAAAATTATGACAATTTACAACAAGTTCATAATTTGCTTAATCGATGGAGATGATTACCAATTTAACCTTAAGAGTTAACTTTTAACAACGGTAACGACCCTAATTTTCTTTAACCTAATTAGTGACGTCACTCGTGTATACATAACTGATTAAGCGTAAGCTCATCCTAAATAACCTTCTATTTCGTAATCATTCATAGATCCAAAACATTCTTATCTCTAAAAATAAACTTTCAAATAACTGAATTTAAAAATGAATCCGATCCAAAACAACCTTATCTCCAAAAATAAACTTTCAGATAATTGAATTTAAGAATGAATCTAGACTTTCAAATAACTGAATTTAAAACAACCTTAACTCTAAAAATAAACTTTCAAATAACTGAATTTAAAAATGAATCCACTCCAAAACAACCTTATCTCCAAAAATAAACTTTCAGATAACTGAATTTAAGAATGAATTAGAGTTTCAAATAACTGAATTTAAAAATAAATGAATTTAAAAATAAATCAATGTAACTTAAAACAATCGAAGGGTAAACTCCTGAAAATATCCCATCTCCAACTTTTATGGGTTCTCAGCTTCCTCAATCGTACATTGGCTTACCTCCTAAAAATATCCCATCTCCACCTTCAAATAACTGAATTTAAAAATGAATCTAAATAAAGCTAAATGAATTTAAAAATGAATCTAAATAAAGCAATACTACGGTAACTTAAAACAGTCCAATGCTCAACTCCTAAAAATATCCCATCTCCAACCTACATGTGTTCTCAGCTTCAAGCTTGGTCAACCGTACATTGTTGCCATGCCTTTAGAAAAAAATGTAGGGTCTTTACCTCAAAAATGTTGGTCAACCGTACATTGTTGCCATGCCTCTACATGAAAAAAATGTAGGGTCTTTATCTCAAAAATGTAGGTAACACGTGGCTTGAGTATTTTATGAAATAATCAGTAAGTCACCCACTATTGGGGTTAGGAATGCAAACACATGCAACATATGAGCGGGACCTTAACTTTTCATAAACTTTTCATAGCCTTGGGCGCTTTCCTATTCTGGGTAGGGTTGGGTGTGTGGTACTCCTTCACACACGACCCATGTACGTGTACATGGACCCACCAGGCGAGCTCGTAAACATACCTCCTGGACCTGACTTGGTCGAGCACAACGTGTTACACGTAGCCAAACACCACAGAACAGAAAAGGGCCCGCATGATATCATGACAAACATAAATATCGTATTTCATTCTTTCGTAACATAAAGGGGAAGAATCCCGATGCACGTGACATACATCATGAGGTCCCTTAACATATCTAACATGACATTACATAAGTAGTGCTAACATCGCATATATGTTTCTTACATTACATGGCGTCTCACATGACCCACATTACATGGCATACTACATAACATGATTGTGAGCACGTTTCATGGTTGATGGGGGTCAAAACTTTTAGAATTTCCGAAATACGACAACCACGCTTTGATACCACTTGTTGTGTGCCGAAATGCTCCACAAAACTATGATACCAATTGTTGTACCAATAGTGGAGGCAAGATCGAAAATGGCTTTAATCTTATATTATAATAAAGTTAATACAACCTTCAAAGCTCTGATACCACTTGTTGTGTGTCGAAATGCTACAACCACAAAACTATGATACCAATTGTTGTACCAATAGTGGAAGCAAGATCGAAAATGGCTTTAATCTTATATTATAATAAAGTTAATTGTAGCTTTTGTTGGGGTTCAAGTTGTTACAAGAATTCAACATATAAACAGGTACCTACGACATATAACGTTCATGTTGTAAATGGACATTTGGGGAACGATCCTCTTTTGTTGACGGAAAGAAATATTCTCTATTCTATTCAATCTTGAAATTCGATCTAATATTTCTGTTGAAGAACAAGATGTTTAGATCTAAATTATCGAAGAAACCACAAAACGATAAGCAATCAATCCAAGAGAAAGTTTTTGAACCGATTACCTCAATGATTAAGATAAAGAGTAAAAAGAAAAAATAAAAAAAAAAACTCATTTACAAACTCATGATTCCTTCACAGAATAACTCAGTCAAGACTACTTGCATAACTCTAACACGTAAATCTAAACCCAAGAAATGCAAAAGAACTAAGTTCATGGGTAAAGAAACATACTATTCAACTTTCATTCTAATATCCAAAATCTTTGTACCATACTAATAACATAAATGACTATTTATAACCTTGAAAATAAACCTTTAAAGTAATATATAGTCTATTGAAATGTTGTAAATGTCTTGTCCATCAATACCATAACGACCCTTAATTAATTTTAACTTAAAATTTTAATATAATATTCTAAAGTGAAAAAAATACTATAAAACATCTCTAAATTTAAACACATACCCTACAATCTTATTATCCACCAAGAAGTTTTTGTGGCATAATTAAGACACCTTATTCGTTCATTCTCCCATTCTTCAAGAGGATTCGTCCTCGAATTCAATTGATTTCCTTGTAATGCAAACTTAAAATTATTTTCATTCCGTGGTTTTAATCTTGTCGAGGTCTTCCCTTTTATCTTTAGGTCATGCATGGATGTAAAAGTGAAATGGGAGTACCGCTTCCTATGCAGCCCATTGGTCTTATTTTTTTCCATGAGTTAGATATTGGCACGAGTTGAAATTAATTATTCAAACTTGCTTTATAATAAGAATTTTAATTTTCGACAAGAATTCAACCGAAAAGGTAGATACACATAGATTGAGTGCTCCCCTTAGAAAGAAAATTCTTTTACTTCCAAGTTTCTGCATTTGTACCTTTGGTATACAAAATATTGTTCTCCTAAAAAACTAGAATCATTTTTCTTTTTAGTCTCTATACCCACGTCAAATATTTCTCTTTTTCATTTTCTTCACTTTTTGTCTCTAATGGCCATTGAGCAACATATAATTTGTATACTGTATTTGCTGGCCTACCTAGAACCTAAAGCTCGGATACGAAATGACCGCTCTAACCAACTAAGCTACAAGAGCCACTTCGAAAAGTATTTGAACCTTTGGTATGCAAAATATTGTTCTCCTAAACAACTAGAATCATTTTTCTTTTTAGTCTCTATACACACGTCAAATTTTTCTTTTTATTTTTCATTTTCTTCACTTTTTGTCTCTAATGGCCATTGAGCAACATATAATTTGTATACTGTATTTGCTGGCCTACCTAGAACATAAAGCTCTGATACGAAATGACCTCTCTAACTAACTAAGCTACAAGAGCCACTTCAAAAAACTATGTATGGAAGACTAAAATAACAACTAAGCTACAAGAGCCACTTCAAAAAACTATGTATGGAAGACTAAAATAATGTGTTATCTTTCACTTAAAATAGCATTTTTTTATGTTTTGTTGCCAGGAAATATGATGGATAATCCTCGACCGAATAAAATATTCTCTATTCAATGTATCATTCTAGACCTAAACAACTAATTGCTATTGTGGGGAGCAAGGTCTATTGGAAACATACTAGAGGGCACTAATGCTCTTATTGAGAGTTGAACTCAAGACCTCCCGCTTACTAAACAGGTGCTCTAACCAACTAAACTACAAGAGCTACTTGAAACTAAAAACATACTAATTCTTGAATCGCCAAAACGAATAAACACCCAAGCAACTAGGGAAGAGAACGGAAAAGACTACTACAATACACGGTACATAGAATTGTATCATAAAATACAAACCAAAGAGATATATTTATAGGAATGAGAAAAATAAGCAAAATACTAATTTGTCTTTATAATGTAAACCCAAATCAAATAAAATTGTATTACGAAATAGATATGTTATGGAACTCTTGGAATTCAATCTAATATTAAAATTGTATTATTTTGTTTTATATAAAATGACCCTTTAGGCTAAACTTTTAGAATTCAGTCTAACAACATTGAATTTATTTGTGCTCTTGTTGAGAGTTGAACTCAAGACCTCTCGCTTGCGAAACAAGTGCTCTAACCAACTAAGTTACGAGTGCAACTTGAAAAAAATATGTATCGAAGACTAAAACGACAACCAAACAAATACTCGAACACTATATCTTAGGTTTTTGATTCCATGTTAACTTTATGAAAGGAAAAAAGAAAAACGACTAGGATATACATTGTATGTAAAATTGTATTATGAAATACATACCTAAGAGACCTATTTTGTTACACCCCGAATTTTGAGGCATCGAAAGATCGAGAGTGACTCAAATACACTATGCAATGCATGAAAATGAAAGAACAACTAACAGAAAAAACAGTTACAAAAAAATTTGTGCGAGTTTAAAACTTTACAAGCAATGTGATAAACTCGGAGCAAGAATCAAAATGTATATTTAAATATGCCTAGTTCATGTAACGAGAGAACAAGATTGGGGGAACATTGAAGAGTTCGTTCCCTTCCATTGGTATAGAGCCTATTGATTTTTATTTTGAATTAAAAGTAGTATAGTGGGTATTTGATTTCTCATATATAAGATATATGTAATATTGTTTTGTAAAATTGATTGTTTTTGGCATTAGATTTACCGATTTGTTAGACAAATGTATACGGTTAGATTCATTGTAAATTGAAAAGTGACAGCGGCGGCCATGACGACGTTCATCCATTTGCGGTACAATTTAGAGTTTTGAAAGACTAATTTTACTACATTTGGAATTGTTCCAAAAAAAATTTTAAAAAAAATCTACCTTAAGAATTATTCTAAAAGTAAAATATGTATATTTAGAATTGTTTGAATAGGAAAAGTTCTCTATTTGGAATTGTTCCAACCAGGAAATAATCCTAATTTTTTTTACATATGGAATAGTTCCATACGAGAAAGATCTCAAACCCTAATTTTATTACATATGGAATAGTTACATATCGATGTTGGGTTTTATGTCCTAAAACTCATAGTTTGTAAACAAAAACATATTCTATTTTCAATAAAGTTATTATTGTTGTTTATTCAATAAAGATTGTCATTGAATAAAGTGAACTTTACTATCATTAATCTAAATCCAATAAACTAAGAATGCTCTGGCTATAGTATGATTACTTGAACTATATGTAGAGACATAAGAGTGGATCAAGTTCAAGTATATAGTCAAAATGATCTATAGTATAAGGATAAGGCTGAGTACTTTATTCTGGGGACACTATGGATGCGGCCCACTTTTGTATATGATATAAACAATGTGATCACTAAATTGTACATGTGGAGACATGTGAGTGGGGGCGTCCTATGCAAAGAGTATTGCATAAGATCGGACCATGAAGAAAACCACTCTCACTTTATAATGTCGTTTACTGTTGAGACTGATTTTCTTTTCATTCGATAACCTAGGTAACTCGGTTTTAATCCTGAGCTAACCATGAACTCCTGTTTATTTGGAATTATCCTTAGATTTGCATGGGTGAGAGTGGCTCTAGTTCGCTGACTCAATAGGCCTCCCATTTCAGGGGTAAGACTAGGTGAATGGTTGGGGACGTGGGGTGCAAGATGGAATTCACTCCTACCCACTTTTAGGGATAGAAGAGAGGTAGTTCCCTTAAGCACTGACTCTAGGTCTTGAACAAGGGGCCCCACCCTCTCATTGGCCTGAGAGGGATTCGGTTTACTGGTTGGACCACAAACCAATTGTTCATTAGAGGATCAGTGAGGCATAAGGAACAAGAAGTAACTTTAGGGGTAAAACGGTAAATTGACCAAGCTCTAGTTACGAACAACCTGTGAAGGATCGACTTACTAATCATGGTTATATCAAATGGACAAAAATATATCTATACTGAGGGGAGTGCAACTACTAGGCTATAGTGGAGTGTCCTAGTAGTTAACGAATGTTAGTTAACTAGGTTAATGAGTTTAACAGGTTAATCTTGGATCGTTGGAGCCCATGATCTATAGGTCCATTAGGTCCCTCTGCTAGCTCATATCGGACTAAACCATAGAACAGTATGACGAGTGAGTTCGAAGTGTTCGAATTCAAATTAGGGAATATGCGCTACATATATACGATATATTTAACTGCATTTTTGTTTTATTTATGAATTGAACAAAAAGAGAGAATCTGAGATATTTAAATAAGATTTAAATATCTTAATCAATTATGTGTCTGAATTGATTGAGATTGGCATTTGAATTAATATTAAATATTAATTAAATAGTTTAAATGTTACTTTAATTTGAAATTAATTTTTCAAATTAATTGTTAAATTAAAATGAAGTTGACTTCATTTAATTGGAAAAATACATGTTAGTGGAATTTTGAGGTGTCAAAATTTGGTTTAACCAGACTTGCATGCTTGCCAAATAAACCCCACACCTTTGAGTCGAATTTTGAGTGTCAAAATTTGGTTAACTCAAACATGCATGCTTGCCACATAATCCCAAACATTTGAGTGGATTTTTGAGTGTCAAAATTTGGTGATCTCAAATTTGCATGAACATGCAAACATGACTCTTTAAATAGAGTGATCATGGTACATGGAAGATCTTCTTCTTCTAGGTGAAAAACCTTGAGAAAAAACCTCTCACAAACACTCTCTTCATATATAAAAAATCCCTCCCAAGTCTAGTCACTCACCGGATTCCACAATCCCGTTCTAAGGCCGTAGGATAGTGGAGAAGACACTAGTGGTGGTTCGAAACCGGTTCGTGAGGAAAAAGGAATTTGAACTACAAAAGGTTAGTATTCAAACTCATTAAGTTTTAATACTTATGAACATGCTAGTTATTTACTATAATTGATGTTCTAAAAGTGCCTAAGATCCAAATTGCTTCCGCATGTGTTATATTAACACCATCAATCGTAAAAATCTCGAATCCTAATTTTATTAGATTTGGAATTGGTTACCATAGGAAAGATCTTAAAATCTAGTTTTATTATATTTGGAATTGTTCCAAACATAAAAGATCTTGAAAATCAAGATATGTCTTCCATCTAAATTATTGTAATTTAATTCATTTTCAATTTCTAGGATATGCCTGACATGCCCGGTCAATTTTGATTTTTTTTTTTAAATGTAATTATGCATATATTCTATGTTTTAAATTGATTGATTAAATGCATCTGGTATGTCATTTAGTTTAAAATCCTATTATAGGTTAAGCATAATCATGCATTTTAATTGTTTTTTTAAATATAAATGTTATATTTGAAATTTTTTTATTAGGTTGTTTTCTTATAGAAATAAGATGATTTCTTAATTAGGATGTATTTTCCATATGCATTTGAGTATAATTGTTATGCTTGGAAATTAAATTAGGATATTTATTTCTTAAATTGAATGCATGATATTTACCTAATACCATTATGGTTTGTTATAATATAATTAGAATTTGAGTAATCTATTAAATTTAATTTTAAAGGGTTTAAAATGCTAGATTTTTAAGATTATTCCCGAAGGGAATTAGTTTTCAATAGGATCCTAAAGACAGTTTAATTCATTCATTAATCTTGTAATTAATAGTTAATTAAAGAGGAATGAATTTTAAATAAAAAATTGACTACAAGGGAACTCTGTCTAAGGAAGGTTCTGACTAGGCTAAGGTATTTAAGCTGACAGAAATGGAACACCTATACCTCGGAACCGACTTGGGAGTTGAATTAGTCAAATTTTATTTAATTTCATTAAGCAAGCTCACGATGTGATTAGTTTTTTTTAATAGTTTAAAAACTTGGCAATTCACATTAAAAGCAATCCAACCAACATAAGGGTTATGAAAGGGTAGATTGGAAACTTAGATAAATGAGATTAGTCTAATTTTTCTGAGTAATAGAAAACCCTATTTCAAAATACTTAGGTGGAGAAGGACATCTGTCAATATAAAGATATTAAGGACACATGTCAGGATATCCTACCTTCTCTATTATTGATTGACACCGTGAGATTCATGCGGGACCTCGTGGCAGCTTTTGAACCATCCCCCCACCGAAGGTGTTTGCATGAGTGAATATCAAGGTGAATCTTGAGAAAGTATTTATAGTAAATGAGAGAAGGAAATGTGTCAACATATCCTATGGTCTCCATCATTGGTTCATAACGTGAGATCCATGCGGGGCCTCATGGCGGCTTTTGGACCGTCCCCATGCGGAAGGTGTTTGCATGGGTCAATATCATGGTGAACTCTTGAGAAGGATAAGATAGTAATTATATTTCCAATACTTGACCTACCCTACGGTGGCACTTGTTGGTATAAAATTACAAGATCTAAAATGATGGGTTACATTTACGAATAGATCATTAAGGTTGTTAATGATGTTCTTGACCGAACTAATGGTAATTAAATATTATAGGAATAAGAGTTATTCTGATATAATGTTTGGTTGAGATTGTCTCAGTTTAGTGAAGGAACACTTGACCTACCCTACGGCTGCACTTGTTCTAAATCACTAAAGTACCATAGCATTAGAAATTGTTTATAGGGTTCATTTTATAAAATTGTTTGTTCTCATGCTCAAATTGAATGGATAGTTGATTGTTTGTAATTAAATAATATTTTATATATTTCAAATATAATGTTCAACATCTCCATTGTTTAATTTTCACTACTGATAAGTCATATTGAGAAAATTTTAATACTTGAAAAAATAATATTAGCACTATGATGAAAAAATAATATTGAAAAAATTATTTTGCAATGTTCTCAAGACCTATTGTCAATGTGAATCGAATTATTCAAAGAGCACATGATTGATGAATCAAAGGTGATGAGAAAGCTTTGTTCATATCTTCTAGTTGATAGGTTGGATGTCATGACTAAAAGATAAGAAAATGACAAAAAACATATGAGATGTTTAAGTCCATAGAAGCTAAATTTAGATAATTATTTAAATGATCTCCAAATTAAGTATTATAAAATTTAAGAAAAATTTTATGACCAAAGCTATTGATAGGAAATAGTTCCTAGCTTATAGTGAAAGAAATTTTCCAAATTACTCTATGGAAAAAAAACTAAATGATTTACTAGATTTTTTGTGGAGACTAGATGACACCCCTTATAGCTGATATAAGATCTACTACCAAGATTTGTTTTTCATTATACTTGATATGTAATTCTTGAAAAATACTTGATGATGTAGATGTCAGAATTTAGTGCAAACTTCTTTCTAGTTTGAATTAGTTATGGAATATATCTAATCATTTAATATTTGAAGAATATATTAGTTAGGGAATATATATTAGATATTTTAAATTTGAATAGTAGTATATTTTATTTTATTCACTAGATTTAGTTAGTTTATATTTTCCTTCTTGGTGGTAGGTATTAGGGTTTAGGGTTTAAGGTTTAGTTGATAGTACGAGAAGGACATCTGTCAATAGTACGAGAACATTGTGTACTAAAATTAGTTGATAGAAGGTGGAATTTATTTCCAACTCTCAACATAATACAATTTTGTAAAATTGTGATGTAAGAGGAGAAAACAATACTATATTAGATATAGTCACGTATTAAAAAAAAAATTATACAGTATTATTGAACTCTTGTTACGATATGCAACCGAGATTGCATAGTGAACATGATTGCCTTCAAAATTGTCTATGAGACAATTTTTGGAATTATGGAAATGTAGTAAACTTAGTGTACAACACTTCAATAATTGTAATCAAGCATATATGCAAAGACAAATATGTTCAAAATTATGCCTAAGTGTAGGCTACTCCTAAAGAGAAACAAAATAGTATTTTATTTAATGCTAAATAGAAAAACATATTGGTATGACAAATGTAATTTTCTAAAGAAGTTCATAGAAGGACATACACTTATAATAAGGTGAGATATGTTAGACGAACACGACTCTCCACAATGGTATGATATTGTCCACTTTGAACATAAGCTCTCATGGCTTTGCTTTGGGCTTCCCCAAAAGGCCTCATAGCAATGGAGTTAGTATTCCTCACTTATAAACCCATGATCATTCCCTAAATTAGTGGACGTGGGACTTCCATCATAGTCCCATCATCCAACAAGATAGTGTTAATTAAATAGTTCCAAGTGGAGACCTTAATAGTTAACCAAAGTTGTTAACAATTTAATTTCGCTTGAGAGTCAAGTGGATCCTAGTCATTAATTCGATAAGTCTCATCGTAGTGGGGGAATTATGAGATGATTCAATCCTACTAAAATTCAAATTGTCATGTTAGATGACCAATTTAAGGACTTATTACCCTCAAAATAGTTATGAGGGATGATGACGAAGGATAAATATTTTAAAGTCATAAAATCCAGAGATTTGTAGATATTCTTGATGTGGTTAAACTCATACGATATGAATTGACCTACAAAAGGAAAATTATGTATAGATAAGAAGATATAGATCTTCAAAACAGGACTCATGACAAAGAGTTGAACTTAGTGGGAGAAAGTAGCTAGAAGTAGACTTTCTCTCCTATTGTAATTCTAGAGTCGATTATTATTCTATAATTCATTTTTGTATATATAAGATATGTTAAATAAATATTTAGAATTCTTTTTGTGAAAAGAAATCTAAGAGGATACATCTGCACATATTATTATATGGATTTATTATTAAAATTCAAAAGCAAAATATTTGCTAAAGGAGTAAAAGTTGATTTATGAAATGAATTTAACCTATAGATTTTTGAATTGAAGGTTTGATAACCTTTAATTTTAAATAAATTGTAATGAGCTTGTGAAAACAAGAAAATTACTAATTGATGAGTGGATTTCTCAATTTTTTTTAGATTGGAGACATATTACTCCTTATGAATTGATGTGATCTTTCACTCTACCCTAAATAGATTTGGAATAATTTTGTATCTCCTAAAAATAGAGATTTAAGGATAAATGTCAATATTGACATGACAAAATTGTCAAATATTTGATGCAAGACTTCAAAGAATGATAATATCATTGAAATATGAAGTCAGAGGAATAGTATCCTAAGTAACCTCAAATGTTGAGAGTATGATTAATTATTTTTCCTGAGTGGGAGATAATTAATGCATAGATGAGAATTAACCTTAAATATATAGTTAATTAAATTATATTAGTTAAACTAATGTATGACCTGAAAAATTAAAGTTTTCTCAAAGTATCCATGGATAATGAGAATTTTTTTATTGGGTATGGAGTTAAAGATTTGATCTTTAAGTGATACACTAGTTACATAAATTTAGAAAATTTAGGTTAAGATCAATTTTACCTTAGATTGTGAAGTATGGTATACGGAACATTTTTTACTTTTAAAGCAACAAAATGACTGGTATGACTATAATAAAATCTTTTGATTTTATTGTTTAGAATAAAATCTTAAGAAAAAGAAAAAAAAAGGGGAACTAAGCCATTTGGAAATAGCAAATGGTGCCCCGGCTAAGATTTGGACCACAATTTCAAATTTGGATTCAGCAACTAGCAACTGATACCCTTGACGTTCCCGTGCATCTACCATGACATACCTACATTACCAACTTATCTTGAATTGCTTATAAGAGTGAAAACTATCCACACAAACCAACACCATTTTTTGTAGCATGCTTTTTCCTTACTCACATGCCTCCTAAGATGTAATCACATACCTAAAATTTGGACCTTGGGAATCCAAATTTGGCATCTGATGGCCCCCACAATTTCTTGCATCTTCAATGATATGGTCACATTAGTTACTTGTTTTGAATTGCTCTTAGGAGTGAAAACTATCTCTAAAAATCATGTTGCCTACTTTGGTGCTTCAAGCATAAGACTCAAAAGTTAAGCGTGTTTAGTTTCGAACAATATCATGTTTGGCTACCTCTTGAAATTTTCTTAACAAACATGTGGGTAAAGACAAAATATGCTAAAAACAACTCATGTTGATCGGCATATTGAATCGGCCTAAAGGGCAATTCTCACCCATGTAAATTAAAGGACAAGCCCTCACAGGTAGGAGTTCATAACTCACTCAGGATTAAGATCGACTCGCACATAATCATCGTGTGAAATATTAATCTTCTCAATTAACGGATTTATAAAGAGAGATTAATCATTTCTTGGTTCAGTCTTATACAAACTCATTGTATAGGGTACCCCCACCTACATGTCTCCACATGAACGATTTGAATCAAATCATTTGTAACAATTACAAAGTGTCGTATCAATAGTGTTACCAGGATAAGACATCCAACTTTATCCATATACTATAGACTCTTTAGGTTATTACTTGAACACGATCCTCTTGTATGTCAACCAAATACTGTTCAAGATTACATTAATAACCTTTGATTTTCATACCATGGATAACAATTAAATTATAAATAAAATAATAAAAATTATTGTTAAAAACCTAAATAATTAATTACGAGGCTTTAAGGCATAAATCCCAACAAATATGACATGTATTAAGTGACAACTATATGTACGTAGTCTAGAAAAACGCCTCAAGTCGACAATTCCTCTCTGACTTCTAAGCTCCCGAGAACCCTATCGCCACGATCGGTAGCTTCACAGACCTGAAAAAGAAATGTAAATAAGAATGAGTATAAATATATTCAGTAAGCAACATACTTATAGGCTCTTATCGCATCCATGTCATAGTAGGGAACCACCAACTTACTTTATAGGCTCTAGAGTTTCAACAATCTTGGTACACACACCTGGGCAGAAGATTTAACCTTCGTAGCGGTATCCGACGTCTAAGGATGAGGCGCTATGACATATAACTTTGTACCAGGTGAGGAACATGGTGAGTGCCAGCCTGCTCGTCGTCCATGGAGGAGTGAACAGGCGAACCTGTCGCACAGGCCATGAGATCGCCCAAGGTTGGGGCGTGCTACTTTCTGATACAAGCCAGCTTGACAAGTTATTGATGGTGTTAACATAAAACATGCGGAAGAAATTTGGATCTTAGGAACTCTTAGAACATCAATTATAGTAAATAACTAGCTTGTTCATAAGTATTAAAACTCAAGGTATTTGAGTACTAACCTTTTGTAGTTCAAATTCCTTTTTCCTCATGAATCGGTTTCGAACCACCACTAGTGTCTTCTCCACTATTCTCCGGCCTTAGAATGAAATTGTGTAATCCGATGAGTGACTAAACTTGGGAGTGATTTAGTATATATGAAGAGAGAGTTTGTGAGAGTTTTTCCCAAGGTTTTTCAAAGGGAGAAGTTCCATGTACCTTGATCACTCTGTTTATAGAGTTATGTTTGCATGTTCATGTAAATTTGAGATCGCCAAATTTGACACTCAATATTCCACTCAAATGTTTGGGATTATGTGGCAAGCATGCAAGTTTGAGCTCACCAAATTTTGACACTAAAAATAATACTAAAATTTGTGGGGTTTATTTGGCAACCATGCAAGTTTGGTTAAACCAAATTTTGACACCTCAAAATTCCATTGACTCAAACATGGATTTTTCCAGGAGTGAAGACAACATTTTGACTTTCTTCATTTTAATTCGATAACTAATTTGAAATTATTATATTAAAGGATTAATTAAACTATTTAATTAATATTTATTATTAATTCAAATGCCAATCCCAATCCCAATCAATTCCGACACATATTTCATTAAAATATTTAAATCTTATTTAAATATCTCAGATTCTCTCTTTTTGTTTAATTCGTAAATAAAACAAAAATACGGTTAAATATATATATATGTAGCGTATATTCCATAATTTGAATTCGAACACTTCGAACCCACTCGTCACCTGTTCTATGGTTTAGTCCGATATGAGCTAGCAGAGGGACCTAATGGACCTATAAATCATGGACTCCAACGATCCAAGATTAACTGGTTAAATTCATTAACCCTTTTAACCAACACTCGTTAACTACTAGGACACTCCACTATAGCCTAGTAGTTGCACTCCCCTCACTATATATATATTTCTGTCCATTTGATATAACCATGATTAGTAAGTCGATCCTTCACAGGTTGTTGGTAACTAGAGCTGGGTCAATTAACCGTTTTACCCCTGAAGTTACTTCTTGTTCCTTATGTCCCATTGATCCTCTAATGAAAAATTGGTTTATGATCCAACCACCGAATCCCTCTCAGGCCAATGAGAGGGTGGGGCCCCTTGTTTAAGACCTGAAGTTAGTACTTAAGGGAACTACCTCTCTTCTATCCCCAAAAGTGGGTAGGAGCGAATTCCATCTTGCACCCCACGTCCCTAGCCTATTGAGTTGACGAACTCGAGCCACTCTCACCCATGCCAATCTAAGGATAATTTCGAATAAACAGGAGTTCATGGTTAGCTCAGGATTAAGATCGAGTTACCTAGGTCATTGAATGAAAAGAAAATCAGTCTCAACAGTAAACGACATTATAAAGTGAGAGTGATTTTCTTCATGGTCCGATCTTATGCAATACTCATTGCATAGGACGCCCCCACTCACATGTCTCCGCATGTACAATTTAGTGATCACATTGTTTATGTCATATACAAAAGTGGACCGCATCCATAGTGTCCCCAAGATAAGGTACTCAGCCTTATCCCTGTACTATAGATCATTTTGACTATATACTTGAACTTGATCCACTCTTATGTCTCTACATATAGTTCAAGTACTCATACTATAGCCAGAGTATTCTTAGTTTATTGGATTTAGATTAACGATCGTAAAATACACTTTATTCAATAACAATCTTTACTGAATAAACATCAATGATAACTTTATTGAAAATAGAATATGTTTTTATTTACAAACTATGAGTTTTAGGACATAAAACCCAACAACCCGCATGATCAACATAGGATGGACCCACCATGCAGAATAGTCAATCTACCACTGAGTATCACAATCCTAACCAATGTAACACCTCGCTTGATGGTATTGTACAAGAGTGGAAAGGTGAGTGGAAACTACTTGAACGCCATACCAGCTACTATCAGTTTAGAAATCTTTCTTCTACATCCCGAGGTACTAAGGTGGCCTTCTAGGTCTCAAGGGTGGTTAGGCGGTCTTGGTAGGGACTCAAGTCTCCACTCTCATAATTCCTGACTCCTTGAGTCTTTCATGGTTCGGGGTTGTAGGTTCTCACCGTCTAATCATCCCTCATGATTCCACTTAACAACAACCATGTTTATGCACTCTGCGTATAAATTTCATATTTTGTGTCATGTGCTACTACCATGGAACCCTTCACAATCTTTCACGAACTTTTTCCAAACTTTGGTGCATAACATGTGCTATCCAACTAATCAATAGAGTTTATATTCTTCTTGAGACCAGAAATACATCTAAACTTCTTTAATGTCTTGATTTCTTATTGTAGTTTGTATGCTGTCGCAACCCCCCGTGACTTACGACAACGCACAAATGCACAAAGTGATTTAAATATGAAATAAAGAAAATCCTTAAATTCCAATAAAGTTTTTGGACGACAAACAACAAAACACATGAAAGTTTGGAAATAAATTTTGAAAGTATCCAAACACAAAATAAAGACTAGATTGACGCCCCCGGACAACCCGTTCCTCTGTGACAATCCCCGTCTCCATCACGCCCGCCCTTGATCGACGCCTCGCGCTCCTGAAAAAGGAAAATATAGCAAGGATGAGTATAAAAATTATACTCAGTAAGACACCTACTTGTAGGCTCTCTTCGAATCTTAATTTAACAGGGTCGGCCGGTCCGGTTCGGCTCGGCTCGGCTCGCGTTTGCAGTTTGGCTTGGCTTTGCAAGTGACATGTGTTGTCGCCTCGCTGGAGCTGCGTTGCTCCAGCCGACGGTCGACGCGTGTCCGGCGCCTGTCACGCCACCCTTCGCCACTCGCCGACCGACCTCTTTTGTTTTTTTTTTCTTTTTCTTCTCTGTCCTCTGAAATCCGTAACACAGTCCCCTTTTCCGATTTTCATATCTTTTAATCTGTAGATCGAATCAATATGATTTCTTAGGCAAAATTCTAGATCATGTTACGGGGTACATCGTAGTATTGTTTTGTAATTTTTTCTTGACTATCGGACGAGTTAAGAGCGTCGAAAGTTCACTCACCGTTCTCAGACGATTCTCGGATCTCCGCCTTCGGGTTGAGGTCTTGGCCAAACTTCTTCACTGATCGTGCATAGAGTTGTTCCTAGGTGAATATTTTAGCATTTTAGGACTCGATTCACATAGGAAAAGCTCAGATCTGAGAAATGTCGTTCATAACCTTACCTCGTGAAATGTTCTTGGGTCTTGACGGAGCGTCGGCCTCACTAACCTCTCAATCCTTGTACAAGTCTCTTCCGAAGGTGGATTCCGACTGTGGTCCGTTAAACTTCACGGTTGACTCCTCTCAAAGTTCTCTCTAACTCTTTTTTTCTTTTTCAGGGGGTGTGACGGGGATATCCTTGGACCCCTATTAGGGCTGGAGGGGAAAAATGACATTTTTGCCCCTCAGTTGACTTAGCCCCCCCCCCCCCCCCCTTTTTTTCTTTGTGTTACAAACTCTCCCCTCCTTAGGAACTTTCGTCCCCGAAAGTAGCTATCTCTTGGAAGAGTTCGGGATAAGCTTTCCTCACAACCTCTTCTTGTTCCCATGTTGCCTCTTCCTCACGATAGTTACCCCATGAGACCTTTACCAAGGGAATATCTTTGTTGCGCAACCGCCTAGTGTCTCAAGCAAAAATTCTGCTAGGCTTCTCCTCGTAAAACAGATCTTCCTGAAGGGGAAGCATCTCATGCTCGATTACATGAGTATGGTCTGGAGTGTACTTTTGCAGCATGGATACGTGAAACACATTGTGCACGACGGCAAGGTTTGGTGGCAGGGCAATTCTGTAACTAGCTTGCAGCCTTTTTTTCTTTTGTACAAAAGATCATAGTCGATTGTACCTTTGACATATCTCAAGATCCGTCGAGCTGCATCCAAATGAGGTTTCTTTGGACTTTGCATGTACCGACTCATAACCCCAACTGCAGAAGAAATATCAGGCCGAGTTAAAGTTAGATGCACTCTACATAGAACACCATTTTAACTGCTGTTTATCTTATAAATAGAACACCATCACCATTGTTATCCAACAAGACACCCTTTGAAGCACAATACAAAGAACCACATACATTTCACCATCTTAAAGTTTTTGGTTGTAAGTGTTATGCAAATGTAGTACACACCCTAAGCAAAAATTTGAACCTCGGGCAATTCCTTGTGTTTTTGTAGGATATCCTTGTGGTCACAAAGGTTACAAGTTGTGTGACATGCAATCTAAGATTTTTTTTTTTATCAGTCGTGATGTTCAATTTTGTGACGATGATTTTCCTTTTTCATCAGCTTCACAAACTTTGACGTAGCTCCTTCAACTCCCATTTTACCACTTCATGATTCATCCTACTCAAACATCCATTCTAGTCCTCCCCCACCTTCTATTCCTTCACCTACTACTTTGTTGTCTCCTCCGCCTTCTATTCCTTCTCCAGATACACCCACTAATTCTAATCTTATCCCACCTGATACATCAGTTCCACTCTGACGTTCTACTCGTACAAAACAGCCTCCAGCTTGTTATAATGATAATGAGATGTCTTCTGGAGCCAATCATTTAACCTCTAGCTCAAGTCTGAACATTGGCACCAGGTATCCCTTTCATGATTACTTTTCATTCTCTCGTTTTTCTCCTACTCAACGTGGTTTTCTAGCTCTTATTACAGTCCAGACAGAACCTAAAACCTATGATGAGGCAGTTGGCGACCCATTATGGCAGCAGGCTATGAATGATGAAATTGCAGCCTTGGAACATAATCATACTCGGTCTCAAAGAAATTCAACATCTCAAGACTAGTTTAATCGAGAAATTCCTTATCAAAGATTTAGGGAATTTGAAATATTTTCTAGGCATTGAATTTTCTAGGTCTAGAAAAGAAAATTTTATCTCCCAAAGGAAGTATGCTCTAGACATTTTTCAAGACACAGGTCTAACAGGAGCACGTCCAGAAAGATTTCCTATGGAGCAAAATCTGAAACTTTCTTTAACAAAAGGGGAGAAGTTGAATGATCCAAGTAAATACAAACGGTTGATTGGCAGATTAACATATTTAAATTGCTAGGCCTGACATAGTGTATTCAGTTCGTATGCTTAGTCAATTTATGCATGAACCAAGAAAACCACATTGGGAGGTAGCTCTTCGAGTTCTGAGATACCTCAAAGGTACTCCTAGTCAAGAACTTGTACTACCATCTGAAAACAACTTAAGATTACAAGCATATTGTGATTCAGACTGGGGCGGTTGTCGAACTTCCAGATGATCAATTTCTTGGTTCTGCATTTTCCTTGGAAATTCAATTATTCATTGGAAGTCTAAAAAACAAATCAATGTGTCCAGATCATCAGCAGAAGCTAAGTATCATCAAACCATGTTATTCATGAAAGTACGAAACACATAGAAATAGATTGTCATATAGTTCGAGAAAAATTACAAGCTAGAATCATCAAACCATGTTATGTTTCGACTAAAATGCAATTGGCGTATATTTTCACTAAAAATTTGGGAAGACGTCAGTTCGATTTTTTGAAAGATAAGTTCGGTGTGATTGACAGCCACTCTCCAACTTGAGGGGGAGTATTAAGATATAATATTAGGAGAATATATTATAATAATTAGTGTTGGAATATATCTTATACATTCTTAATTAATATTTTTTTTATTTTATGATTTGATTAGTAGTATATTTTATTTGACTCTCAAGATTTAGTTAGTTAATATTTTCCCTTAATTTTAGGTATTAGTCGGTAGCTTGTATCCTATTTAAACATTGTGAATATTAATGAAGATGTAACTTTCTGTCCCAATTCTATTTCTCATTCTTTAACATAACTCCAAGTCAGAAATAGAACGGGCCTAATTACTTACAAAAGAAACAAGAACAAGAAAAGAAAGAGTGTGGTGTCCTAGCATATCAAGGACACGATAAAGAGCCTACAAGTAGGCTACTTGCTGAGTCTTGTACTCCTTCCTTATTTTGCATTTTTTTTTAGGTAATAAGGAGCTAGTCGAGGTTGGGAGCGGACTCCGAAGCAGGTGTCATAGACAAGCCTCACCCGTCGTCTTCAACCCATTTGTTTTGAAATATTTTGTGTTCGTTCCTTATTCGGTGTTTTAACTATTATGTTGTGTTTTAATTACTCATGTATGAACACTGTTTTGTTTTAAGTAATGTTATGTTTTAAATACTGTTTGTTTTATTTCGTGAAAGTTTACTCACCTTTTTGGAGTATCGAGTCAGACCGGTCCTTACATATGATGACCAGATAAAAGCCTCGTTGGGCTAGGTCATGAAACACTATGAAAATTAGTCTAGGTGAAGGACCCGAACGACCATAACATAAAATTAATTTTCATATTATAGTTTTACTTTTTTAATTAAAAATTTTAGAGAGAAATAGCAGTTTCAATCATATATTTTTCGATTTAAAAAATAACAGTTATCAATGTTCTATTTTTATTATAAACTATTTAACAACAGTAAAAAAAAATAATTAATAAAAGAATTAATTAATAATAACTAATCCCTTCCCTCTCCCAATACCTACCACCCTAAAATACTCAACTAACTTCTTCTCACAAAACCATATGTTACAAAAAAAGAAAAGAAAGAATTAGAAATACAAACAAATGGGTTAGTTTATTTATTTATTTATTTTTGGGTTATTACCGTATCAACGGTTATCTTCCATTACACTCCTTTTCAACTGTAAAGAGTGAAACAAATCATGCACAAACAAATGTGTTCATACCCATCTCTTTTTCTCTCCCATTTCAACCACATGAGTTTATTTTCAACACTTGCACTTTCTCTCTTAATTTCATTATTCTTTGCTAACCAAGTGACTACCATCGAAGGATCATTCCTCCAAAACCCAAAGATTATGGTCAAGATAACAAATGCTCTAAAATCTAAAAATCAGCTCGCTGTTCACTGCAAATCAAGCAATGATAACTTGGGAGTCCACATGCTGACTCCTTTGGCCAGCTACGACTTCAATTTTCGTCCAAACTTATGGGGCACAACATTTTTTTACTGTTCCTTCCAATGGCCTAGCTCGTTTCATTACTTCAATGTCTACATAGATAAGAGAGATAGAGATAATTGTGAAAGTATGCTATGTTCGTGGCATATGAGTGAGGAAAATGTCTGTATGTTCAACTATAAAACCGATAATTATGATATTTGCTACAACTGGTCAGGCAAAAAATTCATGTATCCATAAATTTGAAAGTTTGATTTTAATATTTAAATAAATAAATATTTTTTATATGTTGTTTACCTGGGATTATTATTATTATTATTACTTTTTTTTTTTTTAAAGCTTGACATGATTAGTACGAGTGAAATATAAACGATGTTAATTACCTATCGACATAAATTATAATATGAACATTTGTTAACTTATTTTGGTCACGATTGATAATCAAAACAACTATATCAGATGGGACATTGCATTAGAAGGATTTTGAGGTAGGGTAAAGGTGAGGTAGAGCCTTAGGCTTGGCCTAGAGTAAAGGCAAGTCGGTTAGAGTTGTTACATGTATGATTGAACAAAGTTTAGTTTCTATATAAGTCATGTTCGGTTAGTGACCAACCTTGTCTAAAGTCTAATGTAGCCATAAAGTCAGGCAAAAAAAAGATTTTTCATGAGTGTGACAAAATCGTGACGTTGTATGGTTGAAAATGTACGACTGTGACAATATTTGAAAATGCTAACACAATGTACAGGGAGGTCCATCGAATCAAGTTCACAACCAATTATTATTAGAAGACAGTCACGGGGTAGTAGTCCCATTTATTTTAGTTCCCAACTTTGGGAGAAATTAATAGAAAATGTTGGGTTTATATAAGGAAATGATAAAACAAATATATGATACAAAAGGCACTTTACATCATGTCATAAGGTAATAATATATACATTTTCCTTGAGAAATGACATATTAGAGGAGGAAAATACGGACTTACCCTAAGAAGGCATTTCGCAACTCGATCGTAGACGGTAAAATAACAATTTAAAGGGTCATTATTTTTTTAAACAAATTGAGAACGAGGAGTTTCCAAAATTTCTAAACCATTTTAGATTATAAAGAACAATAAACGGGGTTTGTCAAATAGTTATCAAATTGTTGTGTCATTTAATGAAAGAAAGTAAGAACTATTTCAAATGAACCCTATGTAGCTGATCTAGATTTCTTCGTGGTGGTTTGGTTTAAGGTTTTGTTTACGACGCTTATGAATGAAATAATTATGTTTGGTGTAGTATGGAAAATGTTATAAGAAAGAGAGGACCAATTCATCTTAGGATCATGTATTCATGATACGTAGATGTACGACAAAGAGACTAGTAAAGAGTTAACCAATTCATCTTGGGATCATGTATAAAACTGTGATTGATAAATACGATTTGGGGAGCCAAGTGATGGGATATGATGTAACACCCCAAAAAAAATAAAGGAAATTAGCTCCAAAAATAACAAGCGCCCCATGTAAGATCCAAAGGATTCAAGGACTTGAAATTAAGAGGATCAAGCAAGTATGCTCTAGACATTTTTCAAAGAAATTCAACATCTCAAGACTTGTTTACTCGAGAAATTCCTTATCAAAGATTTAGGGAATTTGTAATATATTATAGGCATTCATTTTTCAAGACACAGGTCTTACAGGAGCATATCCAGAAAGATTTCCTATGGAGCATAATTTGAAACTTTCTTTAACAGAAGGGGAGAAGTTGAATGATCCAAGTAAATACAGACGGTTGATTGGAAGATTAATATGTTTATCCGTTACTAGGCCTGACATAGTGTATTCAGTTCGTGTGCTTAGTCAATTTATGCATGAACCAAGAAAACCACATTGGGAGGCAACTCTTCGAGTTCTGAGATACATCAAAGGTATTCCTGGTCAAGGACTTGTACTACCATCTGAAAACAACTTAAGATTACAAGCATATTGCGATTCAGACTGGGGCGGTTGTCGAACTTCCAGACCGTTAATTTCTAGGTTCTGCATTTTCCTTGGAAATTCAATTATTCCTTGGAAGTCTAAAAAGCAAACCAATGTGTCCAGATCATCAGCAGAAGCCGAGTGTCGAGCTGTGGCAAATACTTGTTTAGAGTTAGCTTGGTTAAAATACATTCTTCAAGACTTGAAAGTTCCACTGTCCAAACCAGCATTATTGTATTGTGATAATCAAGCATCATTACAGATAGCAGCCAATCCAGTTTTTCATAAACGTACGAAACACATAAAAATAGATTGTCATATAGTTCGAGAAAAATTACAAGCTAGAATCATCAAACCATGGTCGAGAAAAAACTTCAACTTATTAGAGATTTGGGAACTGCGACAACAATAGTATCCCACAAATCAGGTAAAGAGTACATCAAAATCAGTTCTTTAATTTCATCTTCAAAAATTAATTTTCATTGAATTTAGTTGACTTAAACTCATATTGAATTCATTATATGATCCACAACTGGAACTACCTTTAGACATTTATAGATTGAAAAATCTCCTCATCAAATACACCTTGTTCATACCCAACGGTTTTTCGTACCTATTCAATAGCGCCTTCAATAGAACTTACGTTGTCTTCTCCTTGATAATGTTAAACGCCACATTTTTGGACAGTGTCAACCAAATTAACCCTAAGGCCTGCCGATCCATGAGCTTTCACTGCTCTGTGGTTATGATATTTGGTTTCACCCCAATAGGGATTCATGGAGATCTTTTTGGTACAGAAAATCTTCCATCTGCATCTTCTAGAAACCAAATCGGATTGATCAAACTTCTCAATTCTAATCTTTGAGCTTCATCTTCACAGATGTTATAACCAAGATCAAATTTGAGTCATATATAATTATGCGTCTGTCATGTTTTCAGGCATCTCCTCTACGAGAGAAGCAGGAAGGTCTTGCATGGCCAGCAAATCAGTAACTTCGCCTTACCAAACACAAAAATTATTGATTCCATCAAAATTTTCTACTTCAAGATTAGAACTCAAAATTCTCGATTCACGTTCTGATTTAATATCAGATGACTCTGCCATTTGTAACAAGTAATTTGGATGAAAGTAGAAAAACACAATTCTTGAAAATTGATTTTCAAGAAGATAAGCACGATTGTGAGCACGTTTCATGGTTGATGGGGGTCAAAAACTTTTAGAATTCTCGAAATACGACAACCACGCTTTGATTCCACTTGTTGTGTGCCGAAATGCTCCACAAAAATATGATACTAATTGTTGTACCAATAGTGGAAGCAAGATCGAAAATGGCTTTAATCTTATATTATAATAAAGTTAATTGTGGCTTTTGTTGGGGTTCAAGTTGTTACAAGAATTCAACATATAAACAGGTACCTACGACATATAACGTTCATGTTGTATATGGACATTTGGGGAACGACCCTCTTTTGTTGACGGAAAGAAATATTCTCTATACTATTTAATGTACTAGTTCACAATCATGGAGAATACGTACTAAATGGCAATAATGCTCTAAACAGGTGCTCTAACAAACTGAGCTACTATAGCTACTTGAAACAAAAAACATAACAATTCTTAAATCACCAAACGAATAAACACCCAAGCTAGTGTATCATAAAATACAAACCAAAAGACATATTTATATGAATGAGAAAAATAAGCAAAATACTAATTTGTCTTTATAATGTAAACCCAAATCAAATAAAATTGTATTACGAAATAGATATGTTATGAAACTCTTGAAATTCGATCTAATATTACTGTTGAAGAACAAGATGTTTAGATCTAAATTATCCAAGAAATCACAAAACGATAAGCAATCAATCCAAGAGAAAGTTTTTGAACCGATTACCTCAATTATCAAGATAAAGAGTAAAAAGAAAAGAAAAAAAACTAATTTATAAACTCATGATTCGAATCGCTTCACAAAATAACTCGGTCAAGACTACTTGCATAACTCTAGCACGTAAATCTAAACACAAGAAATGCAAAAGAACAAGTTCATGGGTAAAGAAGCATACTATTCAACTTTCATTCTAATATCCAAAATCTTTGTACTATACTAATAACATGACTTACTATTTATAACCTTGAAAATAAACCTTTAAAGTAATATATAGTCCATTGAAATGTTGTAAATGTCTTGTCCATCAATACCATAACGACCATTAATTAATTTTAACTTAAAATTTTAATATAATATTCTAAAGTGAAAAAAATACTATAAAACATCTCTAAATTCAAACACGTAACCTACAATCTTATTATCCACCAAGAAGTTTTTGTGGCATAATTAAGACACATTATTCGTTCATTCTCCCATTCTTCAAGAGGATTCGTCATCGAATTCAATTGATTTCCTTGTAATGCAAACTTAAAATTATTTTCATTCCGTGGTTTTAATCTTGTCGAGGTCTTCCCTTTTATCTTTAGGTCATGCATGGATGTAAAAGTGAAATAGGAGTGCCGCTTCCTGTGCAGCCCATTGGTCTTATTTTTTTCCATGAGTTAGATATTGGCACGAGTTGAAATTAATTATTCAAACTTGCTTTATAATAAGCATTTTCTGCAAGAATTCAATCGAAAAGGTAGATACACTTAGTTTGAGTGCTCCCCTTAGAAAGAAAATTCTTTTACTTCCAAGTTTCTGTATATGTACCTTTTGTATACAAAACATTGTTCTCCTAAAAAACTAGAATCATCTTTCTTTTTAGTCTCTCTATCCGCGTCAAATATTTCTTTTTATTTTTCATTTTCTTCACTTTTTGTCTCTAATGGCCATATACTGTGTTTGCTGGCCTACCTAGAACCTAAAACTATGATACCAAATGACCCAATGTTCTAAAACTTTTAGAATTCAATCAAACAACATTGTTGAAAAATAAGATATTTAGATCTTAATTATCTAAGAACCAAAAAACAATAAGAAAGCTAAGTCAAGAGAACAAATGAATTTATGCTGTTGATGAGAGTTGAACTCAAGACCTCTCGCTTACAAAACAAGTGCTCTAACCAACTAAGCTACAAGAACAACTTCAAAAAACTACGTATCGAAGACTAAAATAATGTGTTATCTTCCACTTAAAATAGGATTTTTTTATGTTTTGTTGCCTATCGTGGGGTAGGTTTTGCATGTTATGTTTTGTTGCCTATGGTGGCTAAGTTGTTACAAGCATTGTATTTTTTTTTTTTTGGTGGAAACATACTAGAGGGCAATAATACTCTTGTTGAGAGTTGAACTCAAGACCTCCCGCTTATTAAACGGGTGCTCTAACCAACTGAGCTACAAGAGCTACTTGAAACTAAAAACATATTAATTCATGAATCGCCAAAACGAATAAACACCCAAGCAACTAGGGAAGAGAACAGAAAAGACTACTACAATACACTGTACATAGAATTGTATCATAAAATACAAACCAAAGAGACATATTTATAGGAATGAGAAAAATAAGCAAAATACTAATTTGTCTTTATAATGTAAACCCAAATCAAATAAAATTGTATTATAAAATAGATATGTTGTGAAACTCTTGGAATTCAATCTAATATTATCCAAGAAACCCCAAAACGATAAGGATAAAGAGAAAAGAAAAAACTCGTTTATAAACTCATGATCCACCAAGAAGTTTTTGTGGCATAATTAAGACACCTTATTTCGTTCATTCTCCCCTCTATCATCATTTGAAATACATATTATGTATCCTACCTAGAACCTAAAGCTTTGGTAAAATTTTAGAATTCAGTCTAACAACATTGAATTTATTTATGCTCTTGTTGAGAGTTGAACTCAAGATCTCTCGCTTACGAAACAAGTGCTCTAGCTAACTGAGTTACGAGTGCCACTTGAAAAAAATACGTATCGAAGACTAAAACGACAACCAAACAAATACTCGAACACTAAATCTTAGGTTTTTTATTCCATGTTAACTTTATGAAAGGAAAAAAGAAAAACGACTAGGATATACATTGTATGTAAAATTGTATTATGAAATACATACCTAAGAGACCTATTTTGTTACACCCCGAATTTTGAGGCATCGAAAGATCGAGAGTGACTCAAATACACTATGCAATGCATGAAAATGAAAGAACAACTAACAGAAAAAACAGTTACAAAAAAATTTGTGCGAGTTTAAAACTTTACAAGCAATGTGATAAACTCGAAGCAAGAATCAAAATGTATATTTACATATGCCTAGTTCATGTAACGAGTGAACAAGATTGGGGGAACATTGAAGAGTTCGTTCCCTTCCATTGGTATAGAGCCTGTTGATTTTTATTTTGAATTAAAAGTAGTATAGTGGGTATTTGATTTCTCATATATAAGATATATGTAATATTGTTTTGTAAAATTGATTGTTTTTGGCATATCAGTGTGGCATTAGATTTACCGATTTGTTAGACAAATGTATACGGTTAGGTTCATTGTAAATTGAAAAGTGACAGCGGCGGCCATGACGACGTTCATCCATTCGCGGTACAATTTAGAGTTTTGAAAGCCTAATTTTACTACATTTGGAATTGTTCCAAATTTTTTTTTAAAAAAAAAACTACCTTAAGAATTATTCTAAAAGTAAAATATGTATATTTAGAATTGTTCGAATAGGAAAAGTTCTCTATTTGGAATTGTTCCAACCAGGAAATAATCCTAATTTTTTTTACATATGGAATAGTTCCATACGAGAGAAAGATCTCAAACCCTAATTTTATTACATATGGAATAGTTACATATCGGTGTTGGGTTTTATGTCCTAAAACTCATAGTTTGTAAACAAAAACATATTATATTTTCAATAAAGCTATTATTGTTGTTTATTCAATAAAGATTGTTATTGAATAAAGTGAACTTTACGATTATTAATCTAAATCCAATAAACAAAGAACACTCTGGCTATAGTATGATTACTTGAACTATATGTAGAGACATAAGAGTGGATCAAGTTCAAGTATATAGTCAAAATAATCTATAGTATAAGGATAAGGTTGAGTACCTTATTTTGGGGACACTATGGATGCGACCCACTTTTGTATATGATATAAACAATGTGATCACTAAATTGTACATATGGAGACATGTGAGTGGGGGCGTCCTATGCAATGAGTATTGCATAAGATCGGACCATGAAGAAAACCACTCTCACTTTATAATGTCGTTTACTGTTGAGACTGATTTTCTTTTCATTCGATAAGCTAGGTAACTCGGTTTTAATCCTGAGCTAACCATAAACTCCTGTTTATTCGGAATTATCCTTAGATTTGCATGGGTGAGAGTGGCTCTAGTTCGCCGACTCAATAGGCCTCCCATTTCAGGGGTAAGACTGGGTGAATGGCTAAGGACGTGGGGTGCAAGATGGAATTCACTCCTACCCACTTTCAGGGATAGAAGAGAGGTAGTTCCCTTAAGCACTGACTCCAGGTCTTGAACAAGGGGCCCCACCCTCTCATTGGCCTGAGAGGGATTTGGTTTACTTGTTGGACCACAAACCAATTGTTCATTAGAGGATCAGTGAGACATAAGGAACAAGAAGTAACTTTAGGGGTAAAACGGTAAATTGACCCAGCTCTAGTTATGAACAACCTGTGAAGGATCGACTTACTAATCATGGTTATATCAAATGGACAGAAATATATCTATAGTGAGGGGAGTGCAACTACTAGTCTATAGTGGAGTGTCCTAGTAGTTAACGAGTGTTGGTTAACATGGTTAATGAGTTTAACCGGTTAATCTTGGATCGTTGGAGCCCATGATCTATAGGTCCATTAGGTCCCTCTGCTAGCTCATATCGGACTAAACCATAGAACAGTGTGACGAGTGAGTTCGAAGTGTTCGAATTCAAATTAGGAAATATACGCTACATATATACGATATATTTAACCGCATTTTTGTTTTATTTACGAATTAAACAAAACGAGAGAATCTGATAATCAAATTATGTGTCGGAATTGATTGGGATTGGCATTTGAATTAATATTAAATATTAATTAAATAGTTTAATTAATCATTTAATGTTACTTTAATTTGAAATTAATTATTCAAATTAATTGTTGAATTAAAATGAAGAAATGTAAAATGTTGACTTCATTTAATGGAAAAATCCATGTGAGTGGAATTTTGAGGTGTCAAAATTTGGTTAACTGAAACATGCATGCTTGCCACATAATCCGAAACATTTGAGTGGAATTTTGAGTGTCAAAATTTGGTGATCTCAAATTTGCATGAACATGCAAACATGACTCTTTAAATAGAGTGATCATGGTACATGGAAGGTCTTCTTCTTCTTGGTGAAAAACCTTGAGAAAAACCTCTCACAAACACTCTCTTCATATATACAAAATCTCTCCCAAGTTTAGTCACTCACCGGATTTCACAATCCCGTTCTAAGGCCGTAGGATAGTGGAGAAGACACTAGTGGTGGTTCAAAACCTATTCATGATGAAAAAGAAATTTGAACTACAAAAGGTTAGTATTCAAACTCATTAAGTTTTAATACTTATGAACATGGTAGTTATTTACTATAATTTATGTTCTAAAAGTGCCTAAGATCCAAATTGCTTCCGCATGTGTTATATTAACACCATCAATCGACAAAATCTCGAACCCTAATTTTATTAGATTTGGAATTGGTTACCATAGGAAAGATCTTAAAATCTAGTTTTATTAAATTTGGAATTGTTCCAAACATAAAAGATCTTGAAAATCAAGATATGTCTTCCATCTAAATTATTGTAATTTAATTCATTTTCAATTTCTAGGATATGTCAGACATGCCGGTCAATTTTGATTTTTTTTTTTAATTTAATTATGCATATGTTCTATGTTTTAAATTGATTGATTAAATGCATCTAGTATGTCATTTAGTTTAAAATCCCATTATGCATAATCATGTATTTTAATTGTTTTTTTAAATATAAATGTTATATTTGAAATTTTTTTATTAGGTTGTTTTCTTATAGAAATAAGATGATTTCTTAATTAGGATGTATTTTCCATATGCATTTGAGTATAATTGTTATGCTTGAAAATTAAATTAGGATATTTATTTCTTAAATTGAATGCATGATATTTACCTAATACGATTATGATTTGTTCTAATATGATTAGAATTTTGAGTAATCTATTAAATTTAATTTTAAAGGGTTTAAAATGCTAGATTTTTAAGATTATTCAAGAAGGGAATTAGTTTTCAAGTTTGTGATCCTCACGAGTGGTTCAAGTTGTTTTTAATTATTAATGTAATAATTTAGTTAATTGTTTGTTTTAAAATGCCAAAACCAATCCACTTTAGCGTGTTTAATTAATTATGCATTATGAATGTATGGTTTAATTAAATAGAAAATGTATATGCATAAAGTATGTCATATAGATTTAAAATCCCACCATAGGCTAAGCATGTTTCATGCATTCCAAGTATGTTATAAGTGTTATAATGTATAGTATGCATGTTTAGGGTTCCATGAGTAATAGATATAAATTGTTATATTATTGCATGGAATGGATGATTATATAATTGTTATATAAAGCATGTTAGATGCATGTTATAGGTTATTTTCAACGTCATAAAACGAGATAGACGTTAAATCTATAATAAAGATAAGTGCATGCTCACTTAGGGTTAAGAACCGAGCACGATCAATTTTAAAAGTTAAAATAGGTCGATGTCTTACAAAATTGTGGTTACGAGAAAGCTCACCTGACACGATCTTGTCTAAGGCTTGAGGTACTTAAGTTGACGGTTTACGGAACACCTACTACTTAGAGATCGGACCAGTACTTGAGCTTAGTTAGCCCAGTTTTATGAGCATGCTTGAGTGATGTAAGTTTTGGAAAAATCACCTAGACTTAGGTTATATTTAATTAGTCGGAATATACTTGAGTAATGAGTATACCCAACTGTCTAAAATACTTAGTGGGAGGAAAAAGGTATATAAGATACATTGTTTTCCTTTTCACGCTCTCTGAAAAATTCACACGTGAGATTCATGCTCGGCCTCGTGTCGCCCTGGGAGCGTCCTCCATTCGAAAGGTATTTGCATGAGTCAATAACAAGGTGAATAGAGAAAGTATTTATAGTAAGTGGGAGAAGGAAGTATATCAACACGTCCTATGGTCTCCACCACTAGGTTGCACCGTGAGATTCCTATGTTCCGCCTACATGTTGCCCTAGAGCAACTACCCATTCGGAGGGTCGTAACATGGGAGTCGAAACAACGCAAACTCCAGAAATGGATAGGATTTCTTAGATCCGTTCCCAACTTTGGCTTTTTCATTCGATAGCATTGTTGAGACCGATCTTTGAGGTCTGAAAATGGTAGGTCACACTTACGAAGAATTACTAAGAGTTAGTATATTCTTGACCAAAATAACGATAACTAAAAACACTGTAGAAACAAGAGTTATTCTGGGACTTGTGTTTAAGTCAAGAATGTCTTGGTTTAGTGAATGAGTCATTGACTGCCCCTCGGTAGCAGTTGCTCTAACTCACTAAAGTATCGTTGCAAATTAATAATTTTTGGGTACATTACATTTGCTAAAACTGATTGGATTAAACAGGATTAAGTCAAATCACTAATAGAATTTTCTTTATATCACAGCATCACAAACTCAATAGTACAATTACTCGCTTCTGAGAAATTAAACGGCGACAATTACGCAACTTGGAAATCAAACCTAAACACAATACTGGTAATTGATGATTTAAGGTTTGTTTTAACTGAGGAGTGTCCTCCAAACCCCAGCTCAAATGCAAACCGAACAGTTCGGGATGCGTATGACAGATGGATAAAGGCAAATGACAAAGCCCGAGTGTACATTCTAGCCAGCATATCTGATGTTTTGGCTAAGAAACACGATGTTATGGGTACTGCTAAAGAGATTATGGAATCTCTAAAAGGGATGTTTGGACAACCGTCCTTCTCCCTTAGACATGAAGCCATAAAATACATTTACAACTGCCGTATGAAAGAAGGGACCTCAATTAGAGAACATGTCCTGGACATGATGATCCATTTCAATGTGGCAGAAGAAAATGAAGCTATCATTGATGAGAAGATTCAAGTCAGTTTTATCATGATGTCTCTCTCGAAGGGCTTCTTCCAGTTCCGCACCAATGTGGTAATGAACAAAATAGAATATAACTTGACTGCTCTTCTCAATGAGCTACAGACTTATCAGTCCCTCTTAACGAACAAGGAACAAATAGGAGAAGCAAATGTTGTTATCTCAAAGAAATTACTACGAGGATCGTCCTCCAAAAATAAGTCTGGACCTTCTAACTTCTAAAAAGTGTTTTGATGAAGAAGAAGGGTAAAGGGAAAAATAAGATTCCTACTAACCGCAAACACAAGATTCAAAAAGAAGATAAAGGAAAATGTTTCCATTGCAACGAAAATGGGCACTGGAAGAGAAATTGCCCAAAATACCTTACAGAGAAGAAAGTCGAAAAGACACAACAAGGTAAATATGATTTACTCGTTGTAGAAATATTTTTAGTAGAGTATGACAACTCAACTTGGATACTAGATTCAGGGGCAACTAATCATATTTGTTCTTTTTACCAGGAAACTAGCTCCTGGAGAATGCTTGCGGACGGCGAGATAACACTTAGGGTTGGAACAGGAGAGGTTGTCTCAGCAAGATCAGTAGGAAATTTAAAGTTGTTTTTTTTGGAGATAGATTCATTATATTAGATAATGTACTTTTTGTTCCTGAAATAAAAAGAAATCTAATATCTATCTCTTGTTTATTAGAGCAATTGTATAAAGTATCTTTTGAAATCAATGAAGTGTTCATTTGCAAAAGAGATATTCATATTTGTTCTGCAAAACTAGAAAACAAGTTATATATGTTAAAACCGAGCGAAAAAAAAGCTATTTTAAATACCGAGATGTTTAAAACAGCTGAAACTCAAAATAAACGACAAAAGATTTCTCCTAATACCTATCTTTGGCACTTAAGACTAGGCCACATTAATCTCAATAGGATTGAGAGATTGGTTAAAAGAGAACTTGTAAATGAGTTAGAAGACAACTCTTTACCTCCATGTGAGTCTTGTCTTGAGGGTAAAATGACTAAACGATCGTTTTCCGAAAAAGGTTCTAGAGCCAAAGAAACCTTAGAACTGGTGCATACAGATCTCTGTGGTCCAATGAATGTCAAAGCACGAGGAGGGTATGAATATTTCATCAATTTTATTGATGATTATTCAAGGTATGGCTATCTTTACCTAATGCGTCACAAGTTCGAAGCTCTTGAAAATTTTAGAGAGTATAAGACTGAGGTTGAGAATCTATTAGGTAAAACTATTAAAACACTTCGATCAGATCGAGGAGGAGAGTACATGGACTTAAGATTTCAGGACTATATGATAGAACATGGAATAAGATCTCAACTCTCAGCACCTGGTATGCCTCAACAAAATGGTGTATCAGAAAGGAGAAATAGAACTGTGTTAGACATGGTTCGGTCTATGATGAGTTTCGCTCAATTACCCGATCCGTTTTGGGGATATGCAGTGGAGACTTCTACATACATTTTGAACATGGTTTCTACTAAGAGTGTTTCAAAAACACCTTATGAGTTATGGAAAGGGCGCAAAGGTAGTTTACGTCACTTCAAAATTTGGGGATGTTCAGCACATGTGTTGTTGCAAAACCCAAAAAAATTAGAACGTCGTTCAAAATTATGTCTATTCGTAAGATACCCCAAAGAGACGAAAGATGGTTTGTTTTATGACCCTCAAGAAAATAGAGTGTTCGTATCAACAAATGCTACATTCTTAGAGGAAGACTGTAACGACCCGAAAAAAAAAAATAATCATAATAAGTAAATAATAATTATAAAAAAAAAAAAAAAATTATCGACCCTCTCTCCACCTTCCCCAAATATTTCCCCAACACCTCCCACTACAAAATGATCTGCAAAAGAAAGAAATAAAACAGAAACAAAAAAAATGGTAGATTTTGGGAATGAGAAAAATGGGAGAAAGAAACAAAAGAAAGATAGAAGATTTTGGGAGAGAAAAATTGGATCCAATGGCTTCACTCCAAGGAGATTTGATAGGAAGGGAAAGAGAGAAAACTTATGGGTAAGTTAGATCTCCTCTTCTCTTATTTTTGCACGAAATAGAAAAGTTATTTTAGATCTCTTTTTTCAATTATTTAGATTTTTGGATATCTTATTGAAAATCAAAATTGATTGAAAAATGGTTTTGTCAATTGCATGGATCATCATTTTTAGGAAAGAGAAGAAAATCATAATTGATTGATGCATAGTCAGTTTTATGAAGGAAAATAAGAATGGATTGTAAATGACTTATTTGATTGGATAGTCATTTGCAAAACAGAAGAAAACAGAATAGATTGAAAATGGCTTCGGTTAATAATAGTAGTTTGTAGGAAAGAGAAGAAAACAGAATAGATTGAAAATATTTTTCTGTTAATTGGAGAGTGGAAAGAGAGGAGAACAGAACTGATTGAAATTTATTTTATAATTGCAAAATGATTTATAGGAAGAAAAAAAAATACAGAGAGAAGAGAACAAAGAGGTACAACATAAGAGAAGGAAAATGGAAGATGTGAAAAATTATTATTGTTTGCATCCAGAGAATATAATATTATAACAAACCATAGTTGGATTGAATGATTCGAAGCAGCATGAAATAATATTGACATATTTTCAATTTGAATTTTAGAAAATTTAGAAACAATGAAAACTTGGAATTCGATTTTTACTTAGACCGTTTTAGAGCGTATTTCACATCGTTAGTTGGATTATTAATTAAAATGTGAAATACTAACAAAAGGTGACGAACGATGGGATATGAAGCGAACTCCAGCAACCTTTGGAGCAGCTCTCGAGGAACGGGTGCTTACGTTAATTAAATTAGGGAATACTTCGGCTGAGGCCAACCAGGTAAGTGGCCTTACTATAGAATAGGCTAAAAATTGTATGAGTTACGATGATGTATGAACTATGTCGTACGATGTGGTAGATGAGTTATGATAATGTATGATGTATGACTTTGATGATGTATGAGTTATGATGATGTGTGGGTTATGATACCTGATGATGTGCTCAGTATATATATATTTTGATGAATGTCGTACTTGATATGTTTGATGCACTTTGTGGCAATATGATGAGTATGATGATTGCGTGACGTTTACCTTAATATGATGACATTTTCCATATTGAGCATGCTATATGATGATGAGTGCCATATTGCATCATGTCGTTAGATCGACATAGGACACAACCCTAAGAGGGTGAAAATGATATTAATATAAATATCCACGAGTATGTGTTACCTAGAGTAACAAAAAGATGAGACTAGAGGGTTGTGTCAGAAGAGACATTATGATGGATTTAGAGGGACCTCATGCATATTGTATGTTCATAAGCATAGGGCTACTTCCCCTAGAGATGATGAGTGCGGACGCGAATCGTATGATGAGCGCGTATGCGCACAGGTGCAAAAGCACACAGATGAGGGCGTTCATGAGGTGCATGACACTCTGGGGTTCAGCTGACCTCCGGACGTCGCTACAGATTAGCTTGACCAGAGGGTCCAGGGGGTGTGCGAGCGCCCTAGGGATTCACACTCGTACGTGTGAGTCGTGTGTAGGGAAGTACTACACATCCAATTTGTCCAAGACTGGAGGCCACCCCTAAGATGATTAGAGATAGGTCCCTAAATCATGATTGCATGTGTTTGCATTTGCATGACCCCTATAGTGGGGCCACTTACTGAGTATTCTTTGAAATACTCAGGCCGTGTGCCACATCATTTTTCAGGTAAAGGCAAGGCGCACTTGTACGGAGGACGGCGGCATCGCGAGCAGAGACTGTGGCACGTGCATAAGGTAGATTCATATTTAAATTTCTAGTCTTAAGTTAGAATAGGTTGTTTTGCATTTCATTGTTTTAAATTATTTTGTATTTGTTTTTGTTTTCTCTAAATTTCAGTTTTCCAGAGAAGAAGTTGTTTTTAAACGTTTTTTTGAAGTTAACGTTATCAACTATGTTCATGTAAGAGTTATATTTCCGCATTATAGATGGGCATGAGACGTTAGTAGCGACTCTGAGTATGTGGAAATTTAGGGTCGTTACAAAGACCACGTAAGAAATCATCAACCTTGCAGCAAACTAGTATTAAGTGAGATTTCTAAAGAAGCTACTGATAAAACAACAAGAGTTGTTGATTAAGCTGGTCCTTCAACAAGAGTTGTTGATGGAGCTGACACTTCTGGTCAATCACATTCTTCAAGAGTTGAGAATGCCTCGACGTAGTGGGAGGGTTATAACTCAACCCGATCGTTACTTGGGTTTGGTAGAAACTCAAGTCATCATACTTGATGTTGGCGTTGAGGATCCATTGACCTATAAACAGGCAATGAATGATGAAGATAGAGATCAGTGGATTAAAGCCATGAATCTTGAAATGGAGTCAATGTACTTCAATTCAGTCTGGGAACTTGTAGATCAACTAGATGGAGTAAAATCTATTGGTTGCAAATGATTCTATAAGAGGAAACGAGACCAAACCAGTAAGGTACAAACCTTTAAAGCTCGACTAGTAGCAAAGGGTTATACCCAAAGAGAGGGGGTGGACTATGAAGAAACCTTATCTCCTGTTGCTCTGCTTAAATCGATTAGAATACTCTTGTCTATTGCCACATTTTATGATTATGAAATTTGGCAAATGGATGTTAAGACAACCTTTCTAAACGGCAATCTTGAAGAGAGTATCTATATGGCTCAACTAGAGGGGTTCATTGAACAGGATCACGAGCAAAGGGTTTGCAAGCTTAAAAGATCCATTTATGGGTTGAAGCAAGCATCTCAATCCTGGAATATAAAGTTTGATACTGCGATCAAATCTTATTGCTTTAAACAGAATTTTGATGAACCTTGTGTTTATAAAAGGATAGTCAACTTTACAAGAGCTTTCCTGGTGTTGTGCGTTGACGATTACTCATTGGAAATGATGTGGGATTTCTGACTGACATTAAGCATTGGCTAGCGACACAATTCCAAATGAAAGATTTGGGAGAGGCTCAATTTGTTCTTGGAATCCAAATTGTTCAGAATCGCAAGAACAAAACACTAGCATTGTCTCAGGCATCGTACATCGACAAAATGTTGATTCGATATAAGATGTAGGACTCCAAGAAAGGATTATTACCTTTCAGGCATGGAGTTCATTTGTCAAAGGAACAAAGTCCTAAGACACCTCAAGAAGTTGAGGATATGAGACACATTCCCTATGCATCAGCGGCCGGTAGTCTGATGTATGCCATGCTATGTACCCGACCCAACATATGCTATGCTGTGGGAATTGTCAGCAGATATCAGTCCAATCCGGGACGTGCTCATTGGACTGCCGTTAAGAATATCCTCAAGTATCTTAGGAGAATGAGGGACTATATGCTAATGTACGGTGCTAAGGATCTGATCCTTACAGGGTACACTGACTCACGGCTGAAGTGTTTGAAGGGCACGTAGTTAGTCTAGGACTACGAGTTATGTAATCTAGGGCAAGTGGGAGAAAAGGCATGAGAATGTGATGCGCTAGTTTATTGTATTTCTCTCTACTCAACGTTATAAAACCCCATTAGAGTTTTAGTCCAAGTGGGAGTTCGTTGGGTTTTATGTCCTAAAACTCATAGTTTGTAAACAAAAACATATTCTATTTTCAATAAAGTTATTATTGTTGTTTATTCAATAAAGATTGTTTTTGAATAAAGTGAATTTTACAATCATTAATCTAAATCCAATAAACTAAGAACACTCTGGCTATAGTATGAATACTTGAACTATATGTAGAGACATAAGAGTGGATCAAGTTCAAGTATATAGTCAAAATGATCTATAGTATAAGGATAAGGCTGAGTACCTTATTCTGGGGACACTATGGATGCGGCCCACTTTTGTATATGATATAAACAATGTGATCACTAAATTGTACATGTGGAGACATGTGAGTGGGGGCGTCCTATGCAATGAGTATTGCATAAGATCGGACCATGAAGAAAACCACTCTCACTTTATAATGTCGTTTACTGTTGAGACTGATTTTCTTTTCATTCGATAACCTAGGTAACTCGGTTTCAATCCTGAGCTAACCATAAACTCCTGTTTATTCGGAATTATCCTTAGATTTGCATGGGTGAGAGTGGCTCTAGTTCGCCGATTCAATAGGCCTCCCATTTCAGGGGTAAGACTGGGTGAATGGCTGGGGACGTGGGGTGCAAGATGGAATTCACTCCTACCCGCTTTCAGGGATAGAAGAGAAGTAGTTCCCTTAAGCACTGACTCCAAGTTTTGAACAAGGGGCCCCACCCTCTCATTGGCCTGAGAGGGATTCGGTTTACTGGTTGGACCACAAACCAATTGTTCATTAGAGGATTAGTGAGACATAAGGAACAAGAAGTAACTTTAGGGGTAAAACGGTAAATTGACCCAGCTCTAGTTACGAACAACCTGTGAAGGATCGACTTACTAATCATGGTTATATCAAATGGACAGAAATATATCTATAGTGAGGGGAGTGCAACTACTAGGCTATAGTGGAGTGTCCTAGTAGTTAACGAATGTTGGTTAAACAGGTTAATGAGCTTAACCGGTTAATCTTGGATTGACATGAGCTCTATCATCCTAGCTTAATTAATATTTTTAATACATGTTAATACCTAGATGTACATACAAATTTTTACATAATCCAAACATTCATCAATTTCTTTATGAAATGATGAAATAAGACAAAAAGTACATTAATAATTAAAAAACCAAATTAGTCAAGGTGCCAAAAGAAAAAATTGAATGGAATATGTCAGGGAACATATTCCATTCACGGATTTGGATTTTTTTTTTTTTTTTTTTTTTTTTTTTTTTTTTTTTTTTTTTTTTTTTTTTTTTTACAATTAGTTTAACGACTATTCGGTCTTTGAGATGATGATATCTACAAAGGTGGTTGTGAATCCAAAAATGGATCGTTGAGATCATAGATCGTATCTTCATCTTCTTCCTCTATAATAGAAGGAGAAGACGTCGAACCGACTGATAGCCAGACCTTTACCGCTTTGATGTCTGCGTGGGTATAAGTATATTTATCCCACCATTTGATTTTGATAGTTTTGAAGACCTGTTTTATTTGGTCTTCGGTCTCTTTAATTTGAAAATTCCAAGTTAAAATCCAAGGAATTTGAAAATATACGCAAAAGCGCATGGTCAATCGAAATGAGATTTTGAATATATTTTGAACGAAATAGTGGAACGATTCTTGTATTGGAACTGGAAATATATCTTTGGCTGATCCAAAGATTTTCCACCATTTGATGAACCAAAATGGGTAATGAATTTTATGAGCATTCTGGCAGAATTGAATGAACCATGAATGCTCGTAATTTTGATACCAAATGACATTGAACCATGTCATCTGATAGTCTCTGTACGAGTAAGAATGAGGAACAAAAGGTTTTGAGAATGTCTTTTCCGTGTATGGATCTTGATTCCAATACGTCGGATTCATGACTTTAAAAATTTTTAATTTTGAATACGCGATTTTCGAAGGATCATCGCGACTCGGAATATGAGTAATTTCGACGGACTTTGTGTCGACTAAAATGAATTCATAAAACCTTCTGGTTTTATGAAGATCTTCTGGGATATAAAAGAATCCCGATGGATAGGCCTTTTTAACGACTTCGCCGATTTTCGGGTCGTCGTATTCTGGTTCTACCAGAGCTTCTGGTATAGACACAGATTTTTGAAAATAGGTTTTGATTTCAGGAATTGGAGAAAAACGAACGGGAACAACCGCGTCCGAGTAGGTCAGGGGACAGAAGGTCCCTTTGAAGTGGAAGAGACAGTGGGTCTCAATGGAGTAACGGCAGATGGCCGTGTTGAAGAGGCTGAAGGCCTCGTCGGAGTGATAACCTCCGCCTGTTTTTGAGAAAGCTTTGCTTTAGATCTGGTCACCAATGTGAAACCAGCATCCATTGCATAGCTGTCGGATGTCATTGGAGTAGGTATGCTTGAAGAAGCATTGGGCTTCTTCCCTTTTTCGATCACTTTCTTTCCGGTCATTGCTGGGAGAATGGAGATTGGTTAGGGAGAATTTTTCTTTGAGAGTAAGAACTCTCTTGAGAGGTAATCTGCCAAGGGGTTTTCGATCCCTTTTATAGGCAAAATTTGAAAGTCGAAGCAAGATAAAATGGCTTGCCATCTAGCAAAAATTTGTTTAGACACAAGATTCTTGACATCTTTTTCTAAAACAAATTTAGATGCCCTTGAGTCGGTTTTGATAACAAAACTTTTGTTAATTAAATCACTTTGAAATTTTTGTACACAAAGTACTATTGAAAGTATTTCTTTCTTTACTGTTGAATAATTTTTTTGAGTAGAATTCCATATTCCCGAATGGAAACGGACAATGGATTCTTTCTTGTCAAGGGACTATTTTAGGATTCCTCCATATCCAATATCGGATGCGTCGGTCTCCACTATTAAACTAGCCCTTGGGTTTATCAGCGATAAACACGGAATTGACTTGACAAGGGATTTGATTTTTTGGACTGTTTTGGTGTGTTCTTCAGTCCAGGGCTTTGGATTCTTTTTGAGTCTCTAAAAAAGTGGCTTGCAAATGGGTCTCATATTTTGAAGGAAATCAGACACATAATTGAGACATCCCAAAAATCTTTGTAGTTGGGTCTTATCTGTAATTTGGTCAGGAAGGTTTGAGGCAAACTCAATGGACCTTTGAATGGGTTTAATTAGACCCAAATGAATTTCAAATCCGAGAAAACGGATTTTTTTTTGAAAAAGTTTAATTTTGGGTTTAGACACAACTAAACCGTTTCTTTTGACTGTCGTAAAAAATGTTCGAAGATGCTTAAAGTGTTGATCGATATTTTGAGAAAAAATCAGAATATCGTCAATATAGACAATTGAAAAGTCTTGAAAAGGATTGAAAATATCATTCATAATCTTTTGAAATTCTGATGGAGCATTTTTTAGCCCAAATGGCATAACGTTCCATTCGTATTGTCCGAAAGGGACATTAAAAGCCGTTTTGTACTTGTCCTTTTCTGAAATCTGGATTTGCCAAAATCCTGATTTCATGTCAAATTTTGAAAATATTTTGGCATTTGAAATTCTTTGCATTAAATCTGATTTATTTGGAATTGGATATCTGATCCATTCCAAAACCTTATTTAAGGGTTTGTAGTTAATTACCAGTCGCGGGACTCCACGTTCCTTTTCTGCATGGTTGTTGACGTAAAAAGCCGCACATGACCAGGGGCTCTTTGATGGTCTAATAAGACCTTTCTGCAAAAGATCATTAATTTCTGCTTTGCAGAATGTTAGTAATTCTCTATTCATCTGAATAGGTCGGGCTTTCGTAGGAATATTTTTCTCCTCGAAAGCTTTGATATAAGGAAGATCAACTATGTGTTGTTTCCTATTCCAAAAGGCATTTGGGATATTTGAACAAACTTCTCTTTCTAATTGAGTTTGTAAAGTTTTGATTTTAGACTGGACAGTCTTATTTTGAATTTGTTCTTCTATTCGTTTGAATGAAATTTCTTCTTTCAAAAAAGAAATTTGTTTTTCTTTATGTTTTAATACATTTATTGATTGAATAATTGTATTCTTTTGAAGGTTATTTATTTCGCTAATCCTTATGGGGGAAAGAAAGTTAAATTTTATCTTCTTTCCTAAGGCTTTTGATTCTAACCCCTTTACAGTTATTCTAAAAGGATATAATTGCGTAATGAAAGGAGTACCTAGGATTAGTTCTTGTCCTAAGTCTTTTACTAAAAGGAAGGAATTTACGAAGCAAATTTCATCATTGCAAACATGAACTTTTGATAGTTTGTAACTAATTTTGAGTTTGTTGTTGTTAGCACCTCTAAGGCCCTCAGTAGTTTTTTCAAAATACTTTGTAGGTATTAGGCCTTCTTGAATGCAATTTTGATCAGCTCCAGTATCTATGAGAACCTTTAGTGTGATTTTGAAATCATAAATTTTTAAGGTAACGAGAGCGTACCATTTTTGAAATTGAGAAGTGGTGATGGCTCCAACGAAGGAACTTTGAAAATCTTCTTCATCAGGGTTCGGTTGCGCCATTTCCTTTTGTGCAGGCAGCCTTTCCTGAAGATTGAGAATTTCTTGACGAAGCGTATAAGATTCTGACCTGGTTTCAGATCTCAGCGCCTGTACTTCTTGTTTGAGATTATTAATCTCTCTTTGTAAGTCTTGAGTAGTGAGTTCCCTCGGTTTTCCAAATCTTTGGAGAATAGATTGGAGTCTGTAGAGATTTCTTTCTTCCCTTTCGGGTGGCTTAGAGATTGTCATGGCATCCCTAAGTCGTTGAGCAATCTTCTGTTGAATTTCTGGGTCTTGAACTTTTTCTACTACTTCGAGTAGAATTTCTTGATCCTTGGTAAGGACATTTATGCATCCTTCGCACGTCCTTTTTCCTTCTTGTTCTGATTCGTATTTTGTGCTAGAATATGAATCAGATTCTTCTTGGAGTTCGAGGATTTCTCCCTCGCTTGATTGCTCTGAGTCGGTTAGGGTCAGTCGTAATAGCTGATTTTTCAGCTCTTGATCTATATCCAACTCATTGATCTTTCCTCTAATTGGACACTTGTTAGCATAGTGTCCTTCTTCACGACATTTGAAGCAAGTTTGCTTTTTCTTTCCTCTATGGGTTTTTGTAGGAATATACTTCCTTCTTGAATATGTTGGCTTCTGAGACTGCACGGGTTTACTCCGATATGCTTCTCTAGGCCTGTATGAATGATAAGGTTTTGGATGCGTCTTAACCTTCTTTCGTCTGGAGGTTGAGGGAGCTTCTATTCCCTTGCATCCATATTGATCGCAAAATCTACCAAGCTCTTTTCTGTTTGATATTGAAGAATTGAGCTTGTTTTGAATCTTTGACTCATTACAAAGTCTGAGTTCTTCTTCTATGATGAAGGATGCTATGGATCCGTATGACAAAGTTTGCCATGGAATTGTTCCATTGTACTTTGTCTTAAGGCCATCTTTGATCCTCCTTGAGAAGTGTTTTGGTAGTCCATTCACGAAATTCTCTTTCCAGAATTTCAACGAACTATCTGTTCTAATAAGAACTTTGCTGAAGTACATGTCTTTGTACCACCTGAAATCACCTAAGGTAGGGCATTTCAGATTCATGAGTATCTCGGCGGATCTCTCCTGGTATTTCAGAGGGTCGCCGACGAAGAATTCTATGAGGGTATATATGAGGGTGTTGACAGCATCCTCTACCCTTTCATGTTGTACTTCGGTCCTAGTTGATGGACCTTCTTCTTTGATAATTTGAGTAGTTGGCCTAATGACATAGTGGTTTAATATTTGTTGGCGGGTCGTTTCGTCGAGATATTTGTCCCACCAATCCTTGAGTTGCCCGGTAAATCCGGTTACTAAAACTTGAGCTATCTGATGGTCGGATTTATGGCCTTGTAATTTATACGCGCCTGCAGCCATCATCATCTCATTGACAACATTCATTATCAGATAGTCAGACAATCCATCGATATTCCATTCATAGATTGCTAAATCATCGTAATGAGCTTGAGTTTGTAGTGTCTTTTCTTCGAATTGGATATCCGAAAAAGACGGTTGAGGATACCAGTTTTTCTGATTACTGGCATTATTTTGACTTCTTCTAGAGATCCTTTCAATTCGATTGTAGAAAGGTTCTTCTCTCTCATTTGCAATCTCGTCTTCAAATTCTTGGTTCTCGTCGTCATTATTAACGACATTGACAGATGAATCTTGAGGCGTCATGGCGGGATTTAATATCCTGTCCAACTTTTCCTCTATCTTGGCCATTACAGCCTCTTCTTTTGAAATCCTTTTTGTAAATATTTCGAGATTTTCCGGTCTGAGTATTGGTATTGTCTCATCAACCTTTGGTACAGAGCTGCTTGCCTGTTCCTGCTGAGTACCTGATTTCTTTGAGATTTTTCCCTCGATACTTTCAAGTTGAGTAGCGATCGTGGATAAAATCTTATTTGAATAATTGTTTTGATACTGGATATTCTTGATATCCTTTAGGGTCGGATTACCCTCTTCTAGTCCTTCCAGAATATGCTTGAAAGGGCTAGCTTTGACCTTTTCTCCGTAGTAGTTGTCGAATTCGACTTCTTCTAACGGAGGATGTTTCGAATATACCTCGCCTCTTTTGGTAGTCTTCCAACTCCTCTGGGTCAAGGTGCATACCTGCAGAATATTTTCTTCAAACCATTCGAAGAATGGTATATTTTCTTTGATGGTTTCCATATGAGAATACCACTGAGCTCTTAATTCATTTCGCTCAGCCTCTTTGTAGGTTTGGAAGAAGGCATTTCTTTTTGAAGAGTTGGTAGTTGACATAAAATCTGCTTTCAAGAATTCTTTGTCTATCTGAAAATCAGCTGTAATGACATTTAGCTGGCTTTCGTAGACGGATTGAGTATCCATATCCGTATGGGTTGGAGACCTTGAGCCATCTTCATAGTGGATTGACGCCCTTTTTTGATCATAACTGACCTCTTTTACCTTTAAGGGGTCATACATTGACCTTGATATTCCTGAAGTACTTGGTCTAGAACTCAGGAATTCCTTTACTTTCGACTCTGACGAAGGTTCTTCGCTGAATTTTATTTCAACGCTTCCATCGTCATGTTCGATGATTTGAACTGGGTTTTGAGATTCTTTCCTCTTTGGAAGATTTGCATCTTCTATTTTCCAGAGAGTAGTTCTGGTTATTTGATCCCAAGAAAGTGTTTTTGGGACAGTCACTGATGATTTTCCAATATTTGCTTCTATGAGCATAGTCGATCCTTTTGGTGAGGATCTTAATGCTCTTGGAGAAATGTTTGTATTCATGAGCTTATAATAAATCCTAAATATGACGACTGAAGAATGGGTTTCAGCCTTGATGTTTAAATTTTTTGACTGTAAATCTAGCATGAGAGCTGATAATATGTGTGGGTCGTGGAGAGACAGAGTAAAGTTTGGATAACAATTGAAATAGACTGGTCCATTCTCTAAATTGGATTGAACCATTCCCAACAAGGAATTTGAGAAATCTTCATGTCTCTTATCTCGTAAGGAGATAAGGACTGGGATATCTAATCCAAGTCTGAACAATGGTTTTACCGCGACTTGGACAAGACCGACATGGAGATAGTTAAACTCTTCACGATGTTGGAGTATAAGAGATCTTGAAAAAAGATTCAGAGATTCCCTATTGCTATGAATTGGGATGTTTTTCTATGAGAATTTGATGCATGATCTTTGAGTAAAATTGAAGGTTGAAATTTGGTAGATAGTTTTAGGATCTACCTTTGGAATTGTCCAATTTTTGAGTTGATCTTCGATTCTGGCAATCTGATATTCTTGATTGACAGTATTTGAGATGGTGAGATTTTCTCCCCTTCGATGTTCATTTGAACTTTCTTCTTCATCGGTAGAGCATTTGAGATGGCTTGATTTTCTGAGCTTTCTAAGAAATTCGTTCATAAGATAGATAAGATATGAGTAGGATGATTTTTCTCTGAATTGTTCAATTGATATTCAAGAGAGAGCTATCGACCGATCGATGCTCTCCTTACATTGATGAAGTCTTTTTATAGACTTCGAATTTGATCGTAAATTTGAAAAATGCCAACTAAGAGATAAGATCGAATCTAGCAGGACAGGACCCCTGCAAGATTTGTTTTCCTAAAAGACATAGAGTAAACTAATAATTTAAAAGACTAATAATTTACCGACACTGATAATTCACATGTGAGCCCTCACTGTGTGGCTGACAAGTTGTCAATCTTTGTTTTGTCTCTGATAAAGTTGTCAGGATGTAGATAAGATTTTTCTTCAGAATTTTTCATATGACTAAGCACCCAAGCTTGCCAACGGACTTACTGCGCTTCCCGCGTCTTACCACCTGGAACACAAGGGCTATTCGCTCAGCTATCACATAATCCAAATTCTTCTGATTTTGCTTATCCTTTTCCTGGTTTTTGCAACATCGCTCTTAAAGATCGAGTAACTCCTCTTCCCTCACGAAAATTGATGGCTCTGATACCATTTCTCAATTTCAAAAATGGTACGCTCTTGTTACCTTAAAAATTTATGATTTCAAAATCACACTAAAGGCTCTCATAGATACTGGAGCCGATCAAAATTGCATTCACGAAGGCCTAATACCTACAAAGTATTTTGAAAAAACTACTGAGGGCCTTAGAACCGACTTGGGAGTTGAATTAGTCAAATTTTATTTAATTTCATTAAGCAAGCTCACGATGTGATTAGTTTTTTTTAATAGTTTAAAAACTTTGCAATTCACATTAAAAGCAATCCAACAAACATGAGGGTTATGAAAGGGTAGATTGAAAACTTAGATAAATGAGATTAGTCTAATTTGTTTGAGTAAAAGAAAACCCTATTTCAAAATACTTAGGTGGAGAAGGACATCGGTCAATATAAAGATGTTAAGGACACATGTCAGGATATCCTACGTTCTCTATTATTGATTCACACTGTGAGATTCATGCGGGACCTCGTGGCAGCTTTTAGACCATCCCCCCATGGAAGGTGTTTGCATGAGTAAATATCAACGTGAATCTTGAGAAAGTATTTATAGTAAATGAGAGAAGGAAATGTGTCAACATATCCTATGGTCTCCATTATTGGTTCATAACGTGAGATCCATGCGGGGCCTCATTGCGCCTTTTGGACCGTCCCCATACGGAAGGTGTTTGCATGGGTCAATATCAGGGTGAACTCTTGGGAATGATAAGATAGTAATTATATTTCCAATACTTGACCTACCCTATGGCGGCACTTGTTGGTATAAAATTACAAGATCTAAAATGATGGGTTACATTTACGAATAGATCATTAAGGTTGTTAATGATGTTCTCGATTGAACTAATGATAATTAAATATTATAGGAATAAGAGTTATTCTGATATAATGTTTGGTTGAGATTGTATCAGTTTAGTGAAGGAACACTTGACCTACCCTACGGCTGCACTTGTTCTAAATCACTAAAGTACCATAGCATTAGAAATGATTTATAGGGTTCATTTTATAAAATTGTTTGTTCTCATGCTCAAATTGAATGGATAGTTGATGGTTTGTAATTAAATAATATTTTATATTTGAACTTTGTAATTAAATAATATTTTATATATTTCAAATATAATGTTCAAGATCTCTCCATTGTTTAATTTTCACTACTGATAAGTCATGTTGAGAAAATTTTAATACTTGAAAAAATAATATTAGCACTATGATGGAAGTCTATGAATTTTTTTTTTTTTTTTTTTTTTTTGTCTTTATTTTGAAATGTTCTCAAGACCTATTGTGAATCGAATTATTCGAAGAGCACATGATTAATGAATCAAAGGTGATGAGAAAGCTTTGTTCATATCTTCTAGTTGATATGTTGGATGTCATGACTAAAAGATAAGAAAATGACAAAAACATATGAGATGATTAAGTCCATAGAAGCTAAATTTTATTTAAATAATCTCGAATTAAGTATTATAAAATTCAAGAAAAATTTTATGACTGAAGCTATTGATAGGAAATAGTTCCTAGCTTATAGTGAAAGAAATTTTCCAAATTACTCTATGGAAAAAAAAAACTAAATGAAAGTAAATTTGATTTACTAGATTTTTTGTGGAGACTAGATGACACCCCTTATAGCTGATATAAGATCTACTACCAAGATTTGTTTTTCATTACACTTGATATGTAATTCTTGGAAAATACTTGATGATGTAGATGTTAGAATTTAGTGCAACTTCTTTATAAGTTGAATTAGTTATGGAATATAGGTAATCATTTAATATTTGAAGAATATATTAGTTAGGGAATATATATTAGATATTTTAAATTTGAATAGTAGTATATTTTATTTTATTCTCAGATTTAGTTAGTTTATATTTTCTTTTTCTAGTTTGAATTAGTTATGGAATATATGTAATCATTTAATATTAGGGTTTAGGGTTTAAGGTTTAGTTGATAGTACGAGAAGGACATCTGTCAATAGTACGAGAATATTGTGTACTAAAATTAGTTGATAGAAGGTGGAATTTATTTCCAACTCTCAACATAATACAATTTTGTAAAATTGTGATGTAAGAGGAGAAAACAATACTATATTAGATATAGTCACGTATTAAAAAAAAAATTATACACTATTATTGAACTCTTGTTAGGATATGCAATCGAGATTGCACAGTGAACATGATTGCCTTCAAAATTGTCTATGAGACAATTTTTGGAATTACGGAAATGTAGTAAACTTCGTTTACAACACTTCAATAATTGTAATCAAGCATATATGCTAAGACAAATATGTTCAAAATTATGCCTAACTGTAGGCTACTCCTAAAGAGAAACAAAATAGTCCTTTATTTAATTCTAAATAGAAAAACATATTGGTATGACAAATGTAATTTTCTAAAGAAGTTCATAGAAGGACATACACTTATAATAAGGTGAGATAGTGTTAATTAAATAGTTCCAAGTGGAGCCCTTAATAGTTAACCAAAGTTGTTAACAATTTAATTTCGCTTGAGAGTCAAATGGATCTTAGTCATTAATTCAATAAGTCTCATTGTAGTGGAGAAATTATGAGATGATTCAATCCTACTAAAATTCAAATTGTCATGTTAGATGACCAATTTAAGGACTTATTACCCTCAAAATAGTTATGAGGGATGATGACGAAGGATAAATATTTTAAAGTCATAAAATCTAGAGATTTGTAGATATTCTTGATGAGGTTAAACTCATACGATATGAATTGACCTACAAAAGAAAAATTATGTATAGATAAGAAGATATAGATCTTCAAAACAGGATTCATGACAAAGAGTTGAACTTAATGGGAGAAAGTAGCTAGAAGTAGACTTTCTCTCCTGTTGTAATTCTAGAGTCTATTATTATTCTCTAATTCATTTTTGTATATATGAGATATGTTAAATAAATATTTAGAATTCTTTTTGTCAAAAGAAATCTAAGAGGATACATCTGCACATATTATTATATGGATTTATTATTAAAATTCAAAAGCAAAATATTTGCTAAAGGAGTAAAAGTTGATTTCTCAAATGAATTTAATCTATAATAGAAGGTTTGATAACCTATAACTTTAAATAAATTGTAATGAGCTTGTGAAAACAAGAAAATTACTAATTGATGAGTGAATTTTTTCAATTTTTTTTAGGCTGGAGACATATTACTCCTTATGAATTGATGTGATCTTTCACTCTAACATAAATAGATTTGGAATAATTTTGTATCTTCTAAAAATAGAGATTTAAGGATAAATGTCAATATTGTTCATATATATTATGTCGACAAAATTGTCAAATATTTGATGCAAGACTTCAAAGAATGATAATGATCATTGAAATATAAAGTAAGAGGAAGAGTATCGTAAGTAACCTCAAATGTTGAGAGTATAATTAATTATCTTTCCTGAGTGGGAGATAATTAATGCATAGATGAGAATTAACCTTAAATATATAGTTAATTAAATTATATTAGTTAAACTAATGTATGACTTGAAAAATTAAAGTTTTCTCAAAGTATCCCTCGATAATGAGAATTTTTTTTTATTTTGTGTATGGAGTTAAAGATTTGATCTTTAAGTGATACACTAGTTACATAAATTTAGAAAATTTAGGTTAAGATCAATTTTACCTTAGATTGTGAAGTATGGTATACCGAACATTTTTTACTTTTAAAGCAACAAAATGACTGGTATGACTATAATAATTTCTTAAACATTTGAAAGGTGTTTCACATGTGATTTAGTTTGTCACTTTCAACAAAGACTAATATGAAGGAAATTTAAAAGATCAATCTATAAAAAATGATATTGAGAGAGAAAGCATCGTGGTTGTCCAAAATGACTTTTAATGATAATTATTTTGTTTTATATAAAATGACTCTCTAGGCTAAAGTGTTTGAGGATCATCTAGAATGTCTAGGATTACTAGACATGTCTCATCTTCTCTAGGGCAAGTGAGAGAAGGTGTTGGGTATAGAGCAAGTGGGAGATTGTTGAGATTTATGCCCTAAAGCCTCGTAATTAATTGTTTACTTTTTAACTATAATTTTTATTATTTTATTTGTAATTTAATTGTTATCCATGGTATGAAAATCAAGGTTATTAATGTAATCTCGAACAATATGTGGTTGACATACCAGAGAATCGTGTTCAAGTAATAACCTAAAGAGTCTATAGTATATGGATAAAGTTGGGTGCATACAAGAGAATCGTGTTCAAGTAATAACCTAAAGAGTCTATAGTATATGGATAAAGTTGGGTGCTTTATCCTGGTATCACTATTGATACGGCTCACTTTGTAATCGTTGCAAATGATTTTATCCAAATCGTTCATGTGGAGATATGTAAGTGGGGGTATCATATACAATGAGTTTGTATAAGACAGAACCAAAAAATATTTAAAATTTCTTTATAAATCCGTTAATTGAGAAGATTAATATTTCACATGATGATCATATGCGACTTGATCTTAATCGTGAGTGAGTTATGAACTTCTGCCTGTGAGAGCTTGTCCTTTAATTTACATGGGTGAGAATGACTCTTTTAGCCGATTCAATATACCTGCCATTTTAGGGACATACCTGTAAAGATCGGGCTGACTCGATGACTCTAGAAAGACGGGTAAATTTTTCAACAAAATAAAACAACCAAAACTTAAAACATATCAAACAAAAATAAAGTTTATACAAAGTATTTTAAAACACAACATAACAGTTAAAACACAAGTTAAGGGACGACACAAAAGGGTAGAAGGATGATGGGTGAGGTTTGTCTATGGCACCAGCTCCAGAGTCCGCTCTCGACCTTGACCAGCTTCTTATTTCCTAAAAAAATGGAGAATAAAGAATGAGTACAAGACTCAGTAAGCAGCCTACTTGTAGGCTCTTAATCGTGTCCTTGATATGCTAGGGTACCACACTTTTTGTTTTTCTTGTTCTTATTCTTGTTCTTGTTGTAAGTTCTTGTTATGTTTCTTAATTCGTTCTCCAAGACACTCCCCTTATGATTTACGGTACTAGACATAAACTTGTCAACCTGTGTCTGAGGCTTCATACATTCCAAGCGACACAGTCTTAATACCTACGCTCAAGGCTTCTTACGTTCCAAGCAACGTAGTCTAAGTCATACACATGACGTACCATGGGAGGTCTTAGGAGATTCTTAATTCATGGCTAGGGTAACTTACTCTCTTCTTGCTCCATCGTGGCCATAGGTTCTCCCCATGATATACCATAAAGGTCACGTGATCGATACATGCATGAACATGGCATAGACCATAAAGGTCACGTGATCGATGCATGCATGAACATGGCATAGACCATAAAGGTCGCATAATATAACATAGACCATATAGGTCGCGTGATCGGTGCATACATGAACATGGCATCCTGCAAATCATAACATGGCGTAGGGCATCTCATCTAGGTGAGGGGAATGAGGCCAAACGTGACATCCTGCAAAGCAAACATGGTGCAGGGCATCCCACCTAGAGGAGGAAAAAAGCCTCCTTAGAAAGCACCGCATGGTGGGAGTTATGGGCCACAATTAGACATGCTTAGAGTAATACCTAGCATTCTTGAATTTTGAGTCTTGTGGACTTTGGTCCCTTATGTTTGAGTGGTACCTAACATTCTTCTTGTCTTGGTGGTTGTATAACTTGTTCTTGGTTCTTAATCTTATAAGTTTCTAAGATTCTTATTTTCTTTAGGCGTAAGTCGTTATATACATTCGTGATCATATGAATCCATCGTAATAACTAGCATGAATTATTCTAGAAGGTCATAAGTTCATAATGGGCTCCTTAGAGGATTCTAGAAGGGTCTTGAATGTTGACATGTTTTCTTTAGGCGTTTCTTTAAGTTCCATCTTGGCTTATATTCCAAACTTGCTCCAACCAACTTGAAATCTTGAGCTTATTCTCATGTCATATAAAATAAACCTTATAGGACATGGTTGGTGATTTGGAGCATATTTAGACCTTGAGCTAGGATATGACTTCTTGTTTCGTTTTCAGGAACTAATCGTTAGAGGTTGTCATGTCATATATCGTGTTTTAGTCCTGAAAACACTTTCAAAGTAACCCTTAGTTTTCTCCCCATGAGTGCATAGGTGACATTATCACAAATGTGGCATCCTGCTAGCATATCGTGTTGCAGAGCATCTCATTTAGGTGAGGAAAATAATAAGTCCATCATGACAACCTACTCGTGGTACATATAGCAGGGCATCTCACCTAAAGAGGAATAGGAATCTCGTGGTACACTTCGTGATGGGAGATAATGGTTACTCCGAGCATGGATCCTAGCAACTTGTTAAGCATACCATCTACATTAACCTAGGTGTTTCCTTGTACTCTTGGGGATCCTAGGTTTATGCATAACGTCTTGGGTCAAGGTTGGAACCTAAAGGTTCTTCTTAGGAATAGTCCAACGGAACCTTGTACACTTAGAATCTTATTAGCAACCAAGGATACCTATGGGGGAATCTCTTATTTCATGGGTACCTCGTTAGTCATTCTAGGAGGTAAAGTCATGTGGATCGTGATGTACATTTTTTCCAATATCTTGGTTTTGCTATCTAACGTTTCCCAATGATTCCCAAACTTCATTACCTTATACAATATCATGAGATAAAGATTCATACAACATTTCATAATGTTGGGAGGTCATTTAGGACTTAACCCGTAGGTAGTCTTCCTTATGGGCATTATGGTCATTTTACCCCTAAGTCTTGGTTTTGGTACTTAACGAGTTCCAGTGACTTTCAAACTTCACCACCTCATCAATCATCATACAATAAGATCTACTGTAGAGTTTCATAGTATTTGGAGGTCATCTAGCTCATGAACCGTAGGTAGAGATCCTTACGGGCATTATGGTCATTTTGCCCCGTTTCTTGGTTTACCTATTTATACTTATCCATTGACCACTAAATTTCACATATAACCTAAACATGCTATAATATGCTCATCATTAAAGTTTCATAGGCATCAGGGCTCATTTAGTGGGTTACTTTAATGTTCCTTAAATCCCGAGCAATTTGGTCTGTTCAGCGCCTTAACTTACGGTTCTTTGAGTTTTTTTTTTTTCATAGATCCTTATGTAATACTTGGTTTATGGTTCATATGAAAATCCAAGCGATTCCTACAAGTATTTCTTAAGAAAAGTCCAAGGTGGCTACTTACCTCATCGTTGATGTTCAGGACCTCCGTTCTTGAGCTTCCCGTATTTGAATTACTTCACTTTTCCTTCTATAGACTCCTTATTGTGTCTAGTTTCTAGAACCATAAAGTTTATCATGAGAACTAGCCTGGAAGGGGGTTAAAATTTAAAAACACCGAGGGAAGACCAAATTTTGGGCTTACTTGGCCGGTTCAACTGAACCGGCCACGTCATCATCTTCTTCCTCTGGACAGGAAGAAGACACGCGCGTCCTTTGCGCCGCCGTCTGGAAGTGGCCTTCCACAGCCCCGATCTCTTCGTTTATCCCCTCGATTTCTTCATGAAACTTAACGATGATAGTACAAGGAAGAGCTTGGGATTGATTTCATACCTTTTCGTGGATCATAGCCTAAGATATTAGCCTATTACAAGGAAGAGCTTGAGATTGATTTCATACATTTTCTTGGATCATAGCCTAAGATATTAGCCTCCAAAGTTCGTCCAAAATCATTTTCCTCGCCAGAGCTAAAACAGGGGATTTCTTATCGGGTAGCCGATTCTAGGGGTTTTCAAGGCCCGATTTCTTCATGGAACCTCTTAAATATCCTTTCATCAAGCTATAGGAATTGATTTGGAGGAATGTCTTTGAGTGTGGAACCTTAATTTTCAGAAATCATTCTCGGTATGCAACTCACTCGAAACGCCGGATTTCCGATATCATGGGTATCTTGTTCTACGACGTTTCAGCTCTCAATTCCTTCATATAACTTGTGGGTAATCTTGTTTGGAAACTATTGGAATAAGTTTAAGGAGGAATGGTGGAGAATTGCTCTCAAATTTGGAAGAAACCCGAGAGTAGGAGACCCACAAACTAAACTCTCATAACTCTCGAATGGGTGCTCGACCTTGCTCGAGTCTTATTCCATATTGTTTCACATACTCCAGACTTTATAGGCGAGCTTAAACCGACATTGAAAGCTCCAGAATCGTCGTGAATTGGCAGTTAGATTTTCTGGAAAATCCGCCCGAAATATCTACTCCAGTCAGAGCCTCACCGACTTTGGTTTTGCATAATAGCCGTTTGATGTGATGATCTGTCCATCTTCTAGATCATATCAAAATTTGGGGAAGATCCAACGGCTGGGATTTGAGTTTCGTGAGATATTTCTCAGATGGGTCAATTAACCGTTTTACCCCTGAAGTTACTTCTTGTTTCTTATGTCCCACTGATCCTCTTATGAACAATTGGTTTGTGGTCCAACTAGTAAACCGAATCCCTCTCAGGCCAATGCAAGGGTGGGCCCCTTGTTTAATACCTAGAGTCAGTACCTAAGGGAACTACCTCTCTTCTATCCCTAAAAGTAGGTAGGAGCGAACTCCATCTTGCACCCCACGCCCCAGCCATTCACCTAGTGTTACCTCTGAAATGGGAGACCTATTGAGTCGGCGAACTCGAGTCACTCTCACCCATGCAATTCTAAGGATAATTTCGAATAAACAGGAGTTCATGGTTAGCTCAGGATTAAGATAGAGTTACCTAGGTCATTGAATGAAAAGAAAATCAGTCTCAACAGTAAACAACATTATAAAGTGAGAGTGATTTTCTTCATGGTCCAATCTTATTCAATACTCATTGCGTAGGACGCCTCCACTCACATGTCTCCGTATGTACAATTTAGTGATCACATTGTTATGTCATATACAAAAGTGGGCCGCATCCATAGTGTCCCCAAGATAAGATACTCAGCCTTATCCCTGTACTATAGATCATTTTGACTATATACTTGAACTTGATCCACTCTTATGTTTCTACATATAGTTCAAGTAATCATACTATAGCTAGAGTATTCTTAGTTTATTGGATTTAGATTAACGATAGTAAAATACAATTTATTCAATAACAATCTTTTGATAACTTTATTGAAAATAGAATATGTTTTTATTTACAAACTATGAGTTTTAGGACATAAAACCCAACAACCTGCATGATCAACATCCTCCCATAGGAAATCCTCCCATAGGAAGAATCTTATGTGCAGGTTAACCTCTAACTACTTGCGTGTTCAATGTTCTACCATAGGATGGACCCACCATGCAGAATAGTCAATCTACCACTGAGTATCACAATCCTAACCAATGTAACACCTCGCTTGATGGTATCGTACAAGAGTGGAAAGGTGAGTGGAAACTAGTTGAACGCCATACCAGCTACTATCGGTTTAGAAATCTTTCTTCTACATCCTGAGGTATTTAGGTGGCCTTCTAGGTCTCAAGGGTGGTTAGGCAGTCTTGGTAGGGACTCAAGTCTCCACTCTCATAATTCCTGACTCCTTGAGTCTTTCATTGTTCAGGGTTGTAGGTTCTCACCGTCTAATCATCCCTCATGATTCCACTTTACGACAACCATGTCTATGCACTCTACGTATATATCAAATTTTGTGTCATGTGCTGACCATGGAACCCTTCACAATCTTTCACAAACTTTTTCCAAATTCTGGTGCATAACATGTGCTATCCAACTAATCCATAGAGATTATATTCTTCTTGAGACCAGAAATATATCTAAACTTCTTTAATGTCCTGATTTCTTACTTGAGTTTGTTTGCAGACATCTCCATTCATTTCAATCATCAAGGTTTTTGTTGTCGGCAAGATACACCTTAAAAAAAAATTCGGATTTGAAATTTTGAAACAATTTCTTACTCAGAGTAGAATGGAATAATGCGCCTAAATCCAAAATCCAAGATTCAATCGAGCTGTCCACAATAAGAATTATTGCAACACGTTACGTTTAGCATGTTTGGAGATTTTTTTCGGTTCTTTGATTTTCATCGTCCTTGTTTGTTTGGGCTCTTTCATTTACTTTTTCCCCTTTATCAACACTAAGAGCATTGCCTTAAGAATCTCCAATTTAATTTTCCGTTTTCAAATACTTTCGCTGAGAACTAAATCTCAAATTTAATTAAACTTCAACTTATTAGATATTTGGGAACGGTTGTTCGCGACAACAACAGTATCCCACAACTGTAAAGAGGACATCAAAATCAGTTCTTTAATTTAATCTTCAAAATTAATTTCCACCGAACTCAGTTGACTTAAAATCATATTGAATTCATTTATATGATCCACAACAGATCTACCTTCAGACATTTGTAGATTGAAAAATCTTCGAATCAAATACACCTTGTTCATACTCAACGGTTTTTCGTACCTATTTAATAGCGCCTTCAATAGAACTTACATTATCTTCTCCTTGATAATGTGAAACGCCACATTTTTGGACAGTGTCAACCAAATCAACCCTAAGGCCTGCCGATCCTTGAGCTTTCGCTGCTCTGTGGTTATGATATTCGGTTTCACCCCAATAGAGATTCATGGAGATCTTTCTGGTACAGAAAATCTTCCATCTACATCTTCTAGAAACCAAAATTGGATCAATTGAACTTCTCAATTCCAATCTTTGAGCTTTCCATCTTCACATATGTTATAACCAAGATCAAATTTGAGTCATACATAATTATGCGTCTGTCATGTTTTCATTATGTTTTCAGGCATCTCCGTTACGAGAGAAGCATCAAGGTCTTGCATGGCCAACAAATCAGTAACTTTGTGCCAAACACCAAAATTATTGATTCCATCAAATTTTTCTACTTCAAGATTAAAACTCAAAATTCTCGATCCACATCCTGATTTAATATCAGATGACTCTGCCATTTGTAACAAGTAATCTGGATGAAAGTAGAAAAATACAATTCTTGAAAATTGATTTTCAAGAAAATAAGCACGATTGTGAGCATGTTTTGTAGTTGATGGGGTCAAAACTTTTAGAATACCCCAAATACCACAACCAGGCTTTGATACCACTTGTACAAAAATGATACAACCTTCAAAGCTCTGATACCATTTGTTGTGCGCCGAAATGCTACAACCACAAAACTATGATATCAATTGTTGTACCAATAGTGGAAGCAAGATCAAATGTACTCACAACACCAACTAATGAAATTTAAACAAAAAGACAAAGATTTATGTAGTTCAGAGACAAGAAATTCCCCTACATCCACGTATAGCCACCAATCACTAATAATCAAAGTGTTTACAAGTGAATACTTCACTCTCACGCTACAAAGTCTCTTACCAAAAAGTTTCTCCAAAATGTCACTCAAAATACAATGTGACTCACAATATGAATGTTATATATATACTAAATGAGGATTAATAACCAAAATAAATAAGATATTAATTAAAATGGTTAAAGATTAAATAACCAAATTAATATTTTTATTTAACCAAAACGGCTATACATGGGATGAGAGTTAATAACTAAATTAAATAAAAAAATTTATGACAATTTACAACAAGTTCATAATTTGCTTAATCCGTGGAGATGATTACCAATTTAACCTTAAGAGTTAACTTTTTTTTAGAACAACGGTAACGACCCTAATTTTCTTTTAACCTAACTAGTGATGTCACTCATGCATACATAACTTATTAAGCGTAAGCTCATCATAAATAACTCCTATTTCGTTCGTAATCATTCATAGATCCAAAACATCTTTATCTCTAAAAATAAACTTTCAAATAACTGGATTTAAAATGAATCCGCTCCAAAAACAACCTTATCTCCAAAAATATACTTTCAGATAACTGAATTTACTTTCAGATAACTGAATTTACTTTCAGATAACTGAATTTAAGAATGAATCTAGACTTTCAAATAACTGAATTTAAAACAACCTTAACTCTAAAAATAAACTTTCAAATAACTGAATTTAAAAATGAATCCGCTCCAAACCAACCTTATCTCCAAAAATAAACTTTCAGATAACTGAATTTAAGAATGAATTAGAGTTTCAAATAACTGAATTTAAAAATAAATCAATGTAACTTAAAACAATCGAATGGTAAACTCCTGAAAATATCCCATCTCCAACTTTGATGGGTTCTCAGCTTCCTCAACCGTACATTGGCTTACCTCCTAAAAATATCCCATCTCCACCTTCAAATAACTGAATTTAAAAATGAATCTAAATAAAGCTAAATCAATTTAAAAATGAATCTAAATAAAGCAATACTACTGTAACTTAAAACAGTCCAATCGTAAACTTTTAAAAATATCCATCTCCAAGTTACATGGTGTTCTCAGCTTCAAGCTTGGTCAACTGGGTCAACCGTACATTGTTGTCATGCCTTAAAAAAATGTAGGGTCTTTATCTAAAAAATGTAGGTAACACGTGGCTTGAGTATTTTTATGAAATACTCAATAAGTCACCCACTATTGGGGTTAGGAATGCAAACACATGCAACATATGAGCGGGACCTTAACTTTTCATAAACTTTTCATAGCCTTGGGCGCTTTCCTATTCTGGGTAGGGTTGGGTGTGTGGCACTCCTTCACACACGACCCATGTACGTGTACATGGACCCACCAGGCGAGCTCGTAAACATACCCCCTGGACCTGACTTGGTCGAGCACAACGTGTTACACGTAGCCGAACACCACAGAACAGAAAAGGGCCCGCATGATATCATGACAAACATAAATATCGTATTTCATTCTTTCGTAACATAAAGGGGAAGAATCCCGATGCACGTGACATACATCATGAGGTCCCTTAACATATCTAACATGACATTACATAAGTAGTGCTAACATCGCATATATGTTTCTTACATTACATGGCGTCTCACATGACCCACATTACATGGCATACTACATAACACGATTGTGAGCACGTTTCATGGTTGATGGGTGTCAAAACTTTTAGAATTCCCGAAATACGACAACCACGCTTTGATACCACTTGTTGTGTGCCGAAATGCTCCACAAAACTATGATACCAATTGTTGTACCAATAGTGGAGGCAAGATCGAAAATGGCTTTAATCTTATATTATAATAAAGTTAATACAACCTTCAAAGCTCTGATACCACTTGTTGTATGCCGAAATGGTACAACCACAAAACTATGATACCAATTGTTGTACCAATAGTGGAAGCAAGATCGAAAATGGTTTAATCTTATATTATAATAAAGTTAATACAACCTTCAAAGCTCTGATACCACTTGTTGTGTGCCGAAATGCTACAACCACAAAACTATGATACCAATTGTTGTACCAATAGTGGAAGCAAGATCGAAAATGGCTTTAATCTTATATTATAATAAAGTTAATTGTAGCTTTTGTTGGGGTTCAAGTTGTTACAAGAATTCAACATATAAACAGGTACCTACGACATATAACGTTCATGTTGTAAATGGACATTTGGGGAACGATCCTCTTTTGTTGACGGAAAGAAATATTCTCTATTCTATTCAATGTACTAGCTCACAATCATGGAGAATACGTACTAAAGGGCAATAATGCTCTAAACAGGTGCTCTAACCAACTGAACTACAAGAGCTACTTGAAACAAAAAACATACCAATTCTTAAATCACCAAACGAATAAACACCCAAGCTAGTGTATCATAAAATACAAACCAAAAGACATATTTATATGAATGAGAAAAATAAGCAAAATACTCATTTGTCTTTATAATGTAAACCCAAATCAAATAAAATTGTATTACGAAATAGATATGTTATGAAACTCTTGAAATTCGATCTAATATTACTGTTGAAGAACAAGATGTTTACATCTAAATTATCCAAGAAACCACAAAACGATAAGCAATCAATCCAAGAGAAAGTTTTTGAACCGATTACCTCAATGATTAAGATAAAGAGTAAAAAGAAAAAAAAAAACTCATTTATAAACTCATGATTCGAATCGCTTCACAGAATAACTCAGTCAAGACTACTTGCATAACTCTAGCACGTAAATCTAAACACAAGAAATGCAAAAGAACAAGTTCATGGGTAAAGAAGCATACTATTCAACATTCATTCTAATATCCAAAATCTTTGTACCATACTAATAACATAAATGACTATTTATAACCTTCAAAATAAACCTTTAAAGTAATATATAGTCCATTGAAATGTTGTAAATGTCTTGTCCATCAATACCATAACGTCCATTAATTAATTTTAACTTAGAATTTTAATATAATATTCTAAAGTGAAAAAAATACTATAAAACATCTCTAAATTTAAACACGTACCCTACAATCTTATTATCCACCAAGAAGTTTTTGTGGCATAATTAAGACACCTTATTCGTTCATTCTCCCATTCTTCAAGAGGATTCGTCCTCGAATTCAATTGATTTCCTTGTAATGCAAACTTAAAATTATTTTCATTCCGTGGTTTTAATCTTGTCGAGGTCTTCCCTTTTATCTTTAGGTCATGCATGGATGTAAAAGTGAAATGGGAGTGCCGCTTCCTATGCAGCCCATTGGTTCTGACTAGGCTGAGGTATTTAAGCTGACAGAAATGGAACACCTACACCTCGGAACCGACTTGAGAGTTGAATTAGTCAAATTTTATTTAATTTCATTAAGCAAGCTCACGATGTGATTAGTTTTTTTTTTATTGTGTATGGAGTTAAAGATTTGATCTTTAAGTGATACACTAGTTACATAAATTTAGAAAATTTAGGTTAAGATCAATTTTACCTTAGATTGTGAAGTATGGTATACGGAACAATTTTTACTTTTAAAGCAACAAAATGACTGGTATGACTATAATAATTTCTTAAACATTTGGAAGGTGTTTCACATGTGACTTAGTTTGTCACTATCATTGTGATGATAGTGATACAAAGACTAATATTAAGGAAATTATAAAAGATCAATCTATAAAAAATGATATTGAGAGAGAAAGCATCATTGGTAATGACCAAAATGACTTTTAATGATAATTATTTTGTTTTATATAAAATGACTCTCTAGGTTTAAAGTGTTTGAGAGTCATCTAGAATGTCTAGAATTACGAGACATGTCCCATCTTCAATAGGGCAAGTGAGAGAACATGTTGGGTATAGAGTAAGTGGGAGATTGTTGGGATTTATGCCCTAAAGCCCGGTAATTAATTTACTTTTTAACTATAATTTTTATTATTTTATTTGTAATTTAATTGTTATCCATGGTATCAAAATCCAACATTATTAATATAATCTTGAACCGTATGTGGTTGACATACAAGAGAATTGTGTTCAAGTAATAACCTAAAGAGTCTATAGTATATGAATAAAGTTAGGTGCTTTATCGTGGTAACACTATTGATATGGCTCACTTTGTAATGGTTACAAATGATTTGATCCAAATCGTTCATGTGGAGATATGTAAGTGGGAGTATACTATACAATGAGTTTGTATAAGACTGAACCAAGAAATATTTAATCTTTCTATATAAATCCGTTAATTGAGAAGATTAATATTTCACATTATGATCATATGCGACTCAAACTTAATCCTGAGTGAGTTATGAACTCCTACATGTGAGAGATTGTCCTTTAATTTACATGGGTGAGTATGACTCTTTTAGCCCATTCAATATGCCTACCATTTGAGGGACATACCATACTTTGAGACAAGCCATTTTGTTGCTTTATTATAGTCATACAAGTCATTTTATGCGTATGCCTACCATAATATGCCTATAATATGCCTACCATTTTAAGCATGTTTAGTTTGGAACAATATTATGTTTGGCAACCTCTTGAAATTTTCTTAACAAACATGTGGGTAAAGCAAAACATGCTAAAAACAACTCAGGTTGATCGGTAAGAATAATCTCTCTTCTTTGAAACACTTTATGAGGAATAAATAATGTGGTCATAGTGCAAAAGATGTCGGAAAATGCTGGAGCCACTGGGTGTCAAATTCATACTAAAAAATTTGGTTCATATCCTGTTCCTGGGACATTGCACTAATCGGTTTAACGGGTTCTTGCTTTTTTTTTTCCCCCTTTTGTACAAGTCTTATTTCTAACGATTTTAGGTTGAAAACAGTCTCTAACCAATGTAGTCATAAATAAAAATGTTTGTGGCCCCAAAGCTAGTACTTCGTTGGGTTTGGCCAATGCCCAGTTTCTTTGAGATTCAACCATTCAAAGGCTAGTGAGAGAGATATTACAACACACCCATTAATGAACAACTTACATAAACAACGTTTAGTTATCAATTTATGTTTGGATTAAGAGAGGGAAATGGATCCATAACTTTTTTTAGTTCCATCCCAACTTATTCCTATTTTTCAAGTTTTATAAAATAAATAAAAAGTTCCAAATCTAAAACGAAATATCGTTGTCTCTCACTAGTTTTCAAACCATATACATAAAAAAGAAAAGAAAGCACAGGCTTCATGAGTACGATCAAATCGAGTTTCTTGGCTGCTACAATTTTGATGTTACTATTGTTAGCTCTTACCGTCGATGCTCAATCTAGTGCCGATGTTGTTTTTCCTTTGAAAAGATATGGTAACATAGTGTCTGGTACTGACATCACGAAGGTAAATATACAATATGAACATCAATATTATCACTAGTTGAGCTGATCAATTGTTTGATATAAGTTTTTGTTACTTGTGAAATGTAGGCTTTAGGAAATGCATGGAAGGATGCATGCACGTCCAATCGTTCTAGTGCAATTTTTATTCTGAAAGGGATATTTAAAGTAAAGCAAGGGAAGTTTGAAGGACCTTGTAATAGCCCAATTGACTTTCAACTTGGAGGAACATTGCAGACACAAAAAAGTCTTCAGGGAGATAATTGGATCACTTTTGCACGTGTTGATAGATTGACATTATCAGGTGAAGGAGTTTTTGATGGCCAAGGAAAGGCAGCTTGGAAAAGGAATGATTGCCACAAAGCATAAATTGTGTCCAAACTCCCTCTTGTAAGTAATATACCTTTAGCTTTCCTTCTCAATCTCATGCATCTTGTTGTTTTTGAAAGGGCCTCTTACATGTCTTCTCTAATGTTCTGACATTTACGATTTGGTAAATGTTCTTCATTTTCTAGAGGATAATCTTTAACAATCAAGTGAAGAAGTGAATTTTTTGTTGAGTTTTCAATTTTATTGGGTTCTTTTCAAATTTTTAGTTTCATTACCCACTGTCACAAAATATTATTTGATTATACAAAATGTTTAGAGTTTGAGGTTCAACTTCATCACCAATTCAACCGTTAAGAGAATAACATCACTTGATAGCAAGAACTTCCATATCAACGTCCTCAGCTGCAACAACCTCACATTCCATAATATCAATATAATGGCACCAGAAAATAGTCCAAACTCTGATGGAATACACATCGGTCCATCAAATAAGATCACAATCACAAAGTCCAAAATTGCAACTGGAGATGATTGCATTTCTCTTGGAGATGAAAGCAAACTAATTGAAGTCACCAACGTGACGTGCAGACCAGGACATGGAATAAGCATCGGAAGTCTTGGAAGATACACTAACGAAGAACTTGTTGAAGGTGTCATCGTAAAGAACTGCACGTTAATTAACACCACTAATGGTGTTAGGATCAAAACGTGGCCAACTTCTGCTGCTAGCAGCACCGCCACCAATATGCACTTTTTGGACATTATAATGGTCAATGTTAGCAACCCTATTATAATAGACCAAGAGTATTGTCCGTGGAATCAGTGCAATCGGCAGGTATGGATCGCATTCTCGAACCTTTCATTCATTTTTTCATTATAACTTAACAAATAAACCATTTGTTGTCTCATTTTAATTTTCAGATTCCTTCAAAAATTAAGATTAGTACAGTGAGCTTCAAGAACATTAGAGGAAGTTCTGCAACTCTGCAGGCAAACAAACTTATTTGCAGCCGTCACTTGCCATGTGACGATGTAAAAGTAAGCAACATTGACCTCACTTACAATGGAATAAAAGGTCCTATTTCCTCCCAATGCACGAATGTGAAACCTATCATTTCAGGAAGACCGAACCCCAAGATATGCTCCTCTCCTTATGTTGTCCAATGGATTGTTCATTGCCATAGAACTTCAAATATAATAGACAACCTTAATTAAAAAAGAAGACCGCCTCCATCCATTTGACTCTCATTCTTTTGAGTTTCTTTTGTTGTACTTTTCAAAATAAATAAGATGGTCTACTGTTTGAAGGAGACTTTGTGTGGTGAACAACCTAATGTTTTTATTACCACCACCTTATATAATAAAATTGTTCCAAGTCTTGTTTTTTTTTTTTTTTTTTTTTTTTTTTTTTTTTTTTTTTTTCGTTCTAGTTTTGAATTCGAAATAAGACAATGTAATTGTAACAACCATTATTAAAAAAAAACTAATCCATTACTCAAGAAAAGAATCTTTAACCAACAAAAATATCTAACTCCTCTTTCAATTAGTTACCCTAAACAAATCAATTACCATTAGAAATCTTTTAGACAGAATGGATGAGTTAGATTGAATCTCCTAACTACTTCCCATATTGCACAGATCCATCATTATTGTTAAAGAAGAATTAAAATTTGAGGTGACTAATCCAACAAGTCGTGTCCTTAAATCTATCTTTTTCGTCAATGGTGTAATTTTGGTTGCAACTTTTGGATATGACTTGTTAAAATTTAGCTTTCAGATTAGAAAATTAAGTGACAAGTATTAATATGTATTATAGGAATTTACATTTAATATCGAATTATCTACCTATTTATCCCGACCAAGTTTAGTTATAGGAAAAATGTCGATAGTCCTAGAAAAATTAAATATCAAAAGTAGCTAAATGTTCTAGGAGTTTAATGTACCAGAACTCATCAAAATTTGCCCAAATCCATGGTAAATAAGGCCAAAAAATAACAGAAATCACAAAAGAGAGAAAATAAAAACAGAATTTGGTCTTGATCGATGATGCTATGTTTCGTGTTTTCAAGTCTTAAGATATTTGTTGTTCGTGAGTTTAGCTGGGTCGAGTTGAGATATTTTTAGACCTAATGCAATTAATTGGATCATAAATTTATTCAACTCAAACAACCCTTACTACATAATTAAATCTTTTGATTTTATTGTTTAGAATAAAATCTTAAGAAAAAGAAAAAAAAAAAGGGGAACTAAGCCATTTGGAAATGGCAAATGCTTTTTCCTTACTCACATGCCTCCTAAGATGTAATCTCATACCTAAAATTTGGACCACGATTTGGACCACGATTTCAAATTTGGATTCAGCAACTAGCAACTGATACCCTTGACGTTCCCCTGCATCTACCATGACATACCTACATTACCAACTTATCTTGAATTGCTTATAAGAGTGAAAACTATCCACACAAACCAACACCATTTTTTGTAGCATGCTTTTTCCTTACTCACATGCCTCCTAAGATGTAATCTCATACCTAAAATTTGGACCTTGGAAATCCAAATTTGGCATCTGATGGCCCCCACAATTTCTTGCATCTTCAATGATATGGTCACATTAGTTACTTGTTTTGAATTGCTCTTAGGAGTGAAAACTATCTCTAAAAATCATGTTGCCTACTTTGGTGCTTCAAGCATAAGACTCAAAAGTTAAGCGTGTTTAGTTTCAAACAATATTATGTTTTGCTACCTCTTGAAATTTTCTTAACAAACATGTGGGTAAAGACAAAATATGCTAAAAACAACTCATGTTGATCGGTAAGAATAATCTCCCTGCTTAGAAACACTTCATGAGGAGTAAATAATGTGGTCATATTGCAAAAGATGTCAGGAAAATGCTAGAGTCATTGGGTGTCAAATTCATACTAAAAAATTTGGTTCAAATCTTGTTCATGGAACATTACATAAATTGGTTTAAGAGGTTCTTGCTTTTTTTTTTTTTTTTTTTTTTTTTTTTCTGGAGATGTAATCCGTTTCATGCCTCCTAAGATGTACTCGGTTTCGAGAATTTTCTCGAGATGTAATTTCATTTTTGAGAGAAAGAGAGAGAGATTGGTGTGTTTGGCTCAACCCGAGAGTCTATTTATAGAGACTCTTCAAGAATTTTTGCCAATAATATATTTACATATTTAATATTACTAGGATATAATACCTTATACAAACTATATTTAAATATTATAAGATATCCTAATATATATTTAATTAATTTAAATCTCATTCAAATTTTAAATATATTTTTATTTAATGTATCATACATTAATTGATTTAATATTTAATTGTATCTCCTACAATAAATATATTTTTCTTTTTTTATATATTTAATATATTAAATATTAATTTGAAACCTTCAAATTAAATATATTTTCTCAATTTATTTAATATATCTAATATATTCAATATTAGTTTGACATTTCAAATTAAATTTATTTTCTCCTTTATATTTAATATATCTAATATATTAAATACCAATTTGAACCCTTCAAATTTTCTTTCAAATAAATTGAACCTTTAGCGTTACTATGAGCTAGCAAGGAAACCCTATGGACCTACCGATTACAAGCTCCAATGATACAAAATTAATTAATTAAACTTTTTAATTAATCAATTTCCATTCATTAATGGTAGGTCACTCCACTATAAACCTAGAGTTGCACTCTTATGCACTGTAGGACAAGTTATGTCCATTGATATAATCATTACAAGCAATTCGATCCTTCACGAGTTGTTCATAACTACAGCAGGGTCAAAAGTCCGTTTTACCCCTGTAATTACATTTTTAAACTTAAATACCACTGATTCTCTAATAAACAATTTGTTTATGATCCAATCATAAACCAAGTCCCTCTCGGACTAGTGAGAGGGTGGGGCCCCATTGTTCAAGTCTCGAAATAAGTACTTAAGAGAACAACTCATCTAGTTTCCTCGCATGGGAAGGAGTGAATTTCATCTCATGATATTATGTTCCAAACTCCCTATTTGGTCAAGTCCCTAAAATGGTAGGCATATTGAATCGGCCTAAAGGGCAATTCTCACCCATGTAAATTAAAGGACAAGCCCTCACAGGCAGGAGTTCATAACTCACTCAGGATTAAGATCGACTCGCATATAATCATCGTGTGAAATATTAATCTTCTCAATTAACGGATTTATAAAGAGAGATTAATCATTTCTTGGTTCAGTCTTATACAAACTCATTGTATAGGGTACCCCCACTTACATGTCTCCACATGAACGATTTGAATCAAATCATTTGTAACCATTACAAAGTGGGTCGTATCAATAGTGTTACCAAGATAAGGCATCCAACTTTATCCATATACTATAGATTTTTTAGGTTATTACTTGAACACGATCCTCTTGTATGTCAACCAAATACGGTTCAAGATTACATTAATAACCTTGGATTTTCATACCATGGATAACAATTAAATTATAAATAAAATAATAAAAATTATTGTTAAAAACCTAAATAATTAATTACGAGGCTTTAAGGCATAAATCCCAACAAATATGACATGTATTAAGTGACAACTATATGTACGTAGTTTAGAAAAACGCCTCAAGTCGACAATTCCTCTCTGACTTCTAAGCTCCCGAGAACCCTATCGCCACGATCGGTAGCTTCACAGACCTGAAAAAGAAATGTAAATAAGAATGAGTATAAATATATTTAGTAAGTAACATACTTATAGGCTCTTATCGCATCCATGTCATAGTAGGGAACCACCAACTTACTCTATAGGCTCTAGAGTTTCAACAATCTTGGTACACACACCTGGGCAGAAGATTTAACCTTCGTAGCGGTATCCGACGTCTAAGGATGAGGCGCTACGACATATAACTTTGTACCAGGTGAGGAACATGGTGAGTGCCAGCCTGCTCGTCGTCCATGGAGGAGTGAACTCGCGAACCCGTCGCACAGGCCATGAGATCGCCCAAGGTTGGGGCGTGCTACTTTCCGATACAAGCCAGCTCGACAAGTTATTGATCATGTTAATATAAAACATGCGGAAGCAAATGTTTGGGAGAGTTTTTCTCAAGGTTTTTCGAAGGGAGAAGTTCCATGTACCTTGATCACTCTGTTTATAGAGTTATGTTTGCATGTTCATGTAAATTTGAGATCGCCAAATTTGACACTCAATATTCCACTCAAATGTTTGGGATTATGTGGCAAGCATGCAAGTTTGAGCTCACCAAATTTTGACACTAAAAATAACACTAAAATTTGTGGGGTTTATTTGGCAAGCATGCAAGTTTGGTTAAACCAAATTTTGACACCTCAAAATTCCATTTACTCAAACATGGATTTTTCCATTAGCGGAGACAACATTTTGACTTTCTTCATTTTAATTCGATAACTAATTTGAAATTACTATATTAAAGGATTAATTAAATTATTTAATTAATATTTATTATTAATTCAAATGCCAATCCCAATCCCAATGAATTCGGACACATATTTCATTAAAATATTTAAATCTTATTTAAATATCTTAGATTCTCGTAAATAAAACAAAAATGCGGTTAAATATATCGTATATATGTAGCGTATATTCCCTAATTTGAATTCGAACACTTCGAACCCACTCGTCACCTGTTCTATGGTTTAGTCCGATATGAGCTAGCAGAGGGACCTAATGGACCTATAAATCATGGACTCCAACGATCCAAGATTAACTGGTTAATTTCATTAACCTTGTTAACCAACACTCGTTAACTACTAGGACACTCCACTATAGCCTAGTAGTTGCACTCCCCTCACTATATATATATTTCTGTCCATTTGATATAACCATGATTAGTAAGTCGATCCTTCACAGGTTCTTGGTAACTAGAGCTGGGTCAATTAACCGTTTTACCCCTGAAGTTACTTCTTGTTCCTTATGTCCCATTGATCCTCTAATGAAAAATTGGTTTATGATCCAACCATCGAATCCCTCTCAGGCCAATGAGAGGGTGGGGCCCCTTGTTTAAGACCTGGAGTTAGTACTTAAGGGAACTACCTCTCTTCTATCCCCAAAAGTGGGTAGGAGCGAATTCCATCTTGCACCCCATGTCCCCAGCCTATTGAGTTGGCAAACTCGAGCCACTCTCACCCATGCCAATCTAAGGATAATTTCGAATAAACAGGAGTTCAAGGTTAGCTCAGAATTAAGATCGAGTTACCTAGGTCATTGAATGAAAAGAAAATCAGTCTCAACAGTAAACGACATTATAAAGTGAGAGTGATTTTCTTCATGGTCCGATCTTATGCAATACTTATTGCATAGGACGCCCCCACTCACATGTCTTCGCATGTACAATTTAGTGATCACATTGTTTATGTCATATACAAAACTGGACCGCATCCATAATGTCCCCAAGATAAGGTACTCAGCCTTATCCCTGTACTATAGATTATTTTGACTATATACTTGAACTTGATCCACTCTTATGTCTCTACATATAGTTCAAGTACTCATACTATAGCCAGAGTATTCTTAGTTTATTGGATTTAGATTAACGATCGTAAAATACACTTTATTCAATAACAATCTTTACTGAATAAACATCAATGATAACTTTATTGAAAATAGAATATGTTTTTATTTACAAAATATGAGTTTTAGGACATAAAACCCAACAACCTGCATGATCAACATAGGATGGACCCACCATGCAGAATAGTCAATCTACCACTGAGTATCACAATCCTAACCAATGTAACACCTCGCTTGATGGTATTGTACAAGAGTGGAAAGGTGAGTGGAAACTACTTGAATGCCATACCAGCTAATATCAGTTTATAAATCTTTCTTCTACATCCCGAGGTACTAAGGTGGCCTTCTAGGTCTCAAGGGTGGTTAGGCGGTCTTGGTAGGGACTCAAGTCTCCACTCTCATAATTCCTGACTCCTTGAGTCTTTCATGGTTCGGGGTTGTAGGTTCTCACCGTCTAATCATCCCTCATGATTCCACTTAACAACAACCATGTTTATGCACTATGCGTATAAATTTAATATTTTGTGTCATGTGCTACTACCATGGAACCCTTCACAATCTTTCACGAACTTTTTCCAAACTTTGGTGCATAACATGTGCTATCCAACTAATCAATAGAGTTTATATTCTTCTTGAGACCAGAAATACATCTAAACTTCTTTAATGTCTTGATTTCTTATTGTAGTTTGTATGCTGTCGCAACCCCATATTTTACTACGGACCGTGACTTACAACAACGCACAAATGAACAAAGTGATTTAAATATGAAATAAAGAAAATCCTTAAATTCCAATAAAGTTTTTGGACGACAAACAACAAAACACATGACAGTTAGAAAATAAATTTTGAAAGTATCCAAACACAAAATAAAGACTAGATTGACGCCTTGGGACAACCCGTTCCTCTGTGACAATCCCCGTCTCCATCACGCCCGCCCTTGATCGACGCCTCGTGCTCCTGAAAAAGGAAAATATAGCAAGGATGAGTATAAAAATTATACTCAGTAAGACACCTACTTGTAGGCTCTCTTTGAATCTTAATTGAACAGGGTCGGCCGGTCCGGTTCGGCTCGGCTCGGCTCGCGTTTGCGGTTTGGCTCGGCTTTGCAAGTGACATGTGTTGTCGCCTCGCTGGAGCTGCGTTGCTTCAGCCGATGGTCCACGCGTGTCCGGCGCCTGTCACGCCACCGTTCGCCACTCGCCGACCGACCTCTGTTTTTTTTTTCTTTTTCTTCTCTGTCCTCTGAAATCCGTAACACAGTCCCCTTTTCCGATTTTCATATCTTTCAATCTGTAGATCGGATCAATATGATTTCTTAGGCAAAATTCTAGATCATGTTACAGGGTACATCCTAGTATTTTTTTGTAATTTTTTCTTGACTACCGGATGAGTTAAGAGCGTCGAAAGTTCACTCACCGTTCTCAGACGATTCTCGGATCTCCGCCTTCGGGTTGAGGTCTTGGCCAAACTTCTTCACTGATCGTGCATAGAGTTGTTCCTAGGTGAATATTTCAGCATTTTAGGACTCGATTCACATAGGAAAAGCTCAGATCTGAGAAATGTCGTTCATAACCTTACCTCGCGAAATGTTCTTGGGTCTTGACGGAGCGTCGGCCTCACTAACCTCTCAATCCTTGTACAAGTCTCTTCCGAAGGTGGATTCCGACGGTGGTCCGTTAAACTTCACGGCTGACTCCTCTCAAATTTCTCTCTAACTCTTTTTTTCTTTTACAGGGGGTGTGACGGGGTTCTCCTTGGACCCCTATTAGGGCTGGAGGGGAAAAATGACATTTTTGCCCCTCAGTTGACTTAGCCCCCCCCCCCCCCCCCCCCTTTTTTTTCTTTGTGTTACAAACTCTCCCCTCCTTAGAAACTTTCGTCCCCGAAAGTAGCTATCTCTTGGAAGAGTTCGGGATAAGCTTTCCTCACAACCTCTTCTCGTTCCCAAGTTGCCTCTTCCTCACGACAGTTACCCCATGAGACCTTTACCAAGGGAATATCTTTGTTGCGCAACCGCCTAGTGTCTCAAGCAAAAATTCTGCTAGGCTCTCCTCGTAAAACAGATCTTCCTTTAGGGGAAGCATCTCATGCTCGATTACATGAGTATGGTCTGGAGTGTACTTTTGCAGCATGGATACGTGAAACACATTGTGCACGACGGCAAGGTTCGGTGGCAGGGCAATTCTGTAACTAGCTTGCAGCCTTTTTTTCTTTTGTACAAAAGATCATAGTCGATTGTACCTTTGACATATCTCAAGATCCGTCGAGCTGCATCCAAATGAGGCTTCTTTGGACTTTGCATGTACCGACTCATAACCCCAACTGCAGAAGAAATATCAGGCCGAGTTAAAGTTAGATGCACTCTACATAGAACACCATTTTAACTGTTGTTTATCTTATAAATAGAACACCATCACCATTGTTATCCAACAAGACACCATTTGAAGCACAATACAAAGAACCACATACATTTCACCATCTTAAAGTTTTTGGCTGTAAGTGTTATGCAACTGTAGTACACACCCTAAGCAAAAATTTGAACCTCGGGCAATTCCTTGTGTTTTTGTAGGATATCCTTGTGGTCACAAAGGTTACAAGTTGTGTGACATGCAATCTAAGATTTTTTTTTATCAGTCGTGATGTTCAATTTTGTGACGATGATTTTCCTTTTTCATCAGCTTCACAAACTTTGACGTTAGCTCCTTCAACTCCCATTTTACCACTTCATGATTCATCCTACTCAAACATCCATTCTAGTCCTCCCCCACCTTCTATTCCTTCACCTACTACCTTGTTGTCTCCTCCGCCTTCTATTCCTTCTCCAGATACACCCACTAATTCTAATCTTATCCCACCTGATACATCAGTTCCACTCTGACGTTCTACTCGTACAAAACAGCCTCCAGCTTGTTATAATGATAATGAGATGTCTTCTGGAGCCAATCATTTAACCTCTAGCTCAAGTCTGAACACTGGCACCAGGTATCCCTTTCATGATTACTTTTCATTCTCTCGTTTTTCTCCTACTCAACGTGGTTTTCTAGCTCTTATTACAGCCCAGACAGAACCTAAAACCTATGATGAGGCAGTTGGCGACCCATTATGGCAGCAGGCTATGAATGATGAAATTGAAGCCTTGGAACGTAATCATACTCGGTCTCAAAGAAATTCAACATCTCAAGACTAGTTTACTCGAGAAATTCCTTATCAAAGATTTAGGGAATTTGAAATATTTTCTAGGCATTGAATTTTCTAGGTCTAGAAAAGAAATTTTTATCTCCCAAATGAAGTATGCTCTAGACATTTTTCAAGACACAGGTCTAACAGGAGCACGTCCAGAAAGATTTCCTATGGACCAAAATCTGAAACTTTCTTTAACAAAAGGGGAGAAGTTGAATGATCCAAGTAAATACAAACGGTTGATTGGCAGATTAACATATTTATCAGTTGCTAGGCCTGACATAGTGTATTCAGTTCGTATGCTTAGTCAATTTATGCATGAACCAAGAAAACCACATTGGGAGGTAGCTCTTCGAGTTCTGAGATACATCAAAGGTACTCCTAGTCAAGAACTTGTACTACCATCTGAAAACAACTTAAGATTACAAGCATATTGTGATTCAGACTGGGGCGGTTGTCGAACTTCCAGATGATCAATTTTTTGGTTCTGCATTTTCCTTGGAAATTCAATTATTCATTGGAAGTCTAAAAAACAAATCAATGTGTCCAGATCATCAGCAGAAGCTAAGTATCATCAAACCATGTTATTCATGAAAGTACGAAACACATAGAAATAGATTGTCATATAGTTCGAGAAAAATTACAAGCTGTAATCATCAAACCATGTTATGTTTCGACTAAAATGCAATTAGTAGATATTTTCACTAAAACATTGGGAAGACGTTAGTTCGAATTTTTGAAAGACAAGTTCGGTGTGATTGACAGACACTCTCCAACTTGAGGGGGAGTATTAAGATATAATATTAGGAGAATATATTATAATAATTATTGTTGGAATATATCTTATACATTCTTAATTAATATTTTTTTTACTTTATGATTTGATTAGTAGTATATTTTATTTGACTCTCAAGATTTAGTTAGTTAATATTTTCCCTTAATTTTAGGTATTCGTCGGTAGCTTGTATCCTATTTAAACATTGTGAATATTAATAAAGATTGCACTTTCGATCCCAATTCTATTTCTCATTCTTAACATAACTCCAAGTCAGAAATAGAACGGGCCTAAGTACTTACAAAAGAAACAAGAACAAGAAAAGAAAGAGTGTGGTGTCCTAGCATATCAAGGACACGATAAAGAGCCTACAAGTAGGCTACTTGCTGAGTCTTGTACTCCTTCCTTATTTTGCATTTTTTTTTTCAGGTAATAAGGAGCTAGTCGAGGTTGGGAGCGGACTCCGAAGCAGGTGTCATAGACAAGCCTCACACGTCATCTTCAGCCCATTTGTTTTGAAATATTTTGTGTTCGTTCCTTATTCGGTGTTTTAACTATTATGTTGTGTTTTAATTACTCATGTATGAACACTGTTTTGTTTTACGTAATGTTATGTTTTAAATACTGTTTGTTTTATTTCGTGAAAGTTTACTCACCTTTTTGGAGTATCGAGTCAGACCGGTCCTTACATATGATGACCAGATAAAAGCCTCGTTGGGCTAGGTCATGAAACACTATGAAAATTAGTCTAGGTGAAGGACCCGAACGACCATAACATAAAATTAATTTTCATATTATAGTTTTATTTTTTTAATTAAAAATTTTAGAGAGAAATAACAGTTTGAATCATATATTTTTTTATTTAAAAAATAACAGTTATCAATCACGGTTCTATTTTTATTATAAACTATTTAACGACGGTAAAAAAAATAAAAAAAATAAAAGAATTAATTAATAATAACTAATCCCTTCCCTCTCCCAATAACTACCACTCTAAAATACTCAACTAACTTCTTCTCACAAAACCATATGTTACAAAAAAGAAAAGAAAGAATTAGAAATACAAACAAATGGGTTAGTTTATTTATTTTTGGGTTATTACCATCAACTGTTATCTTCCATTACACTCTTTTTCAACTATAAAGAGTGAAACAAATCATGCACAAACAAATGTGTTCATACCCATCTCTTTTTCTCTCCCATTTCAACCACATGAGTTTATTTTCAACACTTGCACTTTCTCTCTTAATTTCATTATTCTTTGCTAACCAAGTGACTACCATCGAAGGATCATTCCTCCAAAACCCAAAGATTATGGTCAAGATAACAAATGCTCTAAAATCTAAAAATCAGCTCGCTGTTCACTGCAAATCAAGCAATGATGACTTGGGAGTCCACATGCTGACTCCTTTGGCCAGCTACGATTTCAGTTTTCGTCCAAATTTATGGGGCACAACATTGTTTTACTGTTCCTTCCAATGGCCTAGCTCGTTTCATTACTTCAATGTCTACATAGATAAGAGAGATAAAGATAATTGTGAAAGTATTCTATGTTCGTGGCATATGAGTGAGGAAAATGTCTGTATGTTCAACTATAAAACCGATAATTATGATATTTGCTACAACTGGTCAGGCAAAAAATTCATGTATCCATAAATTTGAAAATTTGATTTTAATATTTAAATAAATAAATATTTTTGATATGGTGTTTATCTGGGATTATTATTATTATTATTATTTTTTTTTAAGCTTGACATGATTAGTACGAGTGAAATATAAACGATGTTAATTACCTATCGACATAAATTATAATATAAACATTTGTTAACTTATTTTGGTCACGATTGATAATCAAAACTACTATATCAGATGGGACATTGCATTAGAAGGATTTTGAGGTAGGGTAAAGGTGAGGTAGAGCCTTAGGCTTGGCCTAGAGTAGAGGCAAGTCGGTTAGAGTTGTTACATGTATGATTGAACAAAGTTTAGTTTCTATATAAGTCATGTTCGGTTAGTGACCAACCTTGTCTAAGGTCTAATGTACCCATAAAGTCAGGCAAAAAAAAATATTTTCCATGAGTGTGACAAAATCGTGACGTTGTATGGTTGAAAATGTACGACTGTGACAATATTTGAAAATGCTAACACAATGTACAGGGAGGTCCATCGAATCAAGTTCACAACCAATTGTTATTATAAGACAGTCACGGGGTAGTAGTCCCATTTATTTAAGTTCCCAACTTTGGGAGAAATTAATAGAAAATGTTGGGTTTATATAAGGAAATGATAAAACAAATATATGATACAAAAGGCACTTTACATCATGTCATAAGGTAATAATACATACATTTTCCTTGAGAAATGACATATTAGAGGAGGGAAATACGGACTTACCCTAAGAAGGCATTTCGCAACTCGATCGTAGACGGTAAAATAACAATTTAAAGGGTCATTATTTTTTTAAACAAATTGAGAACGAGGAGTTTCCAAAATTTCTAAACCATTTTGGATTATAAAGAACAATAAACGGGGTTTGTCAAATAGTTATCAAATTGTTGTGTCATTTAATGAAAGAAAGTAAGAACTATTTCAAATGAACCCTATGTAGCTGATCTGGATCTCTTCGTGGTGGTTTGGTTTAAGGTTTTGTTTACGATGCTTATGAATGAAATAATTATGTTTGGTGTAGTATGGAAAATGTTATAAGAAAGAGAGGACCAATTCATCTTAGGATCATGTATTCATGATACGTAGATGTACGTCATAGAGACTAGTAAAGAGTTAACCAATTCATCTTGGGATCATGTATAAAACTGTGATTGATAAATACGATTTGGGGAGCCAAGTGATGAGATATGATGTAACGCCCCAAAAAAATAAAGGAAATTAGCTCCAAAAATAACAAGCGCCCCATGTAAGATCCAAAGGATTCAAGAACTTGAAATTAAGAGGATCAAGCAAGTATGCTCTAGACATTTTTCAAAGAAATTCAACATCTCAAGACTTGTTTACTCTAGAAATTCCTTATCAGAGATTTAGGGAATTTGTAATATATTATAGGCATTGAATTTTCTAGGTCTAGAAAAGAAATTTTTATCTCTCAAAGGAAGTATGCTCTACACATTTTTCAAGACACAGGTCTTACAGGAGCACATCCAGAAAGATTTCCTATGGAGCATAATCTGAAACTTTTTTTAACAGAAGGGGAGAAGTTGAATGATCCAAGTAAATACAGATGGTTGATTGACAGATTAATATATTTATCCGTTACTAGGCCTGACATAGTGTATTCAGTTCGTGTGCTTAGTCAATTTATGCATGAACCAAGAAAACCACATTGGGAGGCAACTCTTCGAGTTCTGAGATACATCAAAGGTATTCCTGGTCAAGGACTTGTACTACCATCTGAAAACAACTTAAGATTACAAGCATATTGCGATTCAGACTGGGGCGGTTGTTGAACTTCCAGACCATTAATTTCTAGGTTCTGCATTTTCCTTGGAAATTCAATTATTCCTTGGAAGTCTAAAAAGCAAACCAATGTGTCCAGATCATCAGCAGAAGCCGAGTGTCGAGCTGTGGCAAATACTTGTTTAGAGTTAGCTTGGTTAAGATACATTCTTCAAGACTTGAAAGTTCCACTGTCCGAACCAGCATTATTGTATTGTGATAATCAAGCATCATTACAGATAGCAGCCAATCCAGTTTTTCATAAATGTACGAAACACATAGAAATAGATTGTCATATAGTTCGAGAAAAATTACAAGCTAGAATCATCAAACCATGGTCGAGAAAAAACTTCAACTTATAAGAGATTTGGGAACTGCGACAACAATAGTATCCCACAAATCAGGTAAAGAGTACATCAAAATCAGTTCTTTAATTTCTATCTTCAAAAATTAATTTTCATTGAATTTAGTTGACTTAAACTCATATTGAATTCATTATATGATCCACAACTGGAACTACCTTTAGACATTTATAGATTGAAAAATCTCCTCATCAAATACACCTTGTTCATACCCAACGGTTTTTCGTACCTATTCAATAGCGCCTTCAATAGAACTTACGTTGTCTTCTCCTTGATAATGTTAAACGCCACATTTTTGGACAGTGTCAACCAAATTAACCCTAAGGCCTGCCGATCCTTGAGCTTTCACTGCTCTGTGGTTATGATATTTTGTTTCACCCCTATAGGGATTCATGAAGATCTTTTTGGTACAGAAAATCTTCCATCTGCATCTTCTAGAAACCAACTCGGATTGATCAAACTTCTCAATTCTAATCTTTGAGCTTCATCTTCACAGATGTTATAACCAAGATCAAATTTGAGTCATATATAATTATGGGTCTGTCATGTTTTCATTCTGCGTCTGTCATGTTTTCAGGCATCTCCTCTACGAGAGAAGCAGGAAGGTCTTGCATGGCTAGCAAATCAGTAACTTCGCCTTGCCAAAAACAAAAATTATTGATTCCATCAAAATTTTCTACTTCAAGATTAGAACTCAAAATTCTCGATTCACGTTCTGATTTAATATCAGAAGACTCTGCCATTTGTAACAAGTAATTTGGATGAAAGTAGAAAAACACAATTCTTGAAAATTGATTTTCAAGAAGATAAGCACGATTGTGAGCAGGTTTCATGGTTGATGGGGGTCAAAACTTTTAGAATTCCCGAAATACGACAACCACGCTTTTATTCCACTTGTTGTGTGCCGAAATGCTCCACAAAAATATGATACCAATTGTTGTACCAATAGTGGAAGCAAGATCGAAAATGGCTTTAATCTTATATTATAATAAAGTTAATTGTGGCTTTTGTTGGGGTTCAAGTTGTTACAAGAATTCAACATATAAACAGGTACCTACGACATATAACGTTCATGTTGTAAATGGACATTTGGGGAACGACCCTCTTTTGTTGACGGAAAGAAATATTCTCTATACTATTTAATGTACTAGCTCACAATCATGGAGAATACGTACTAAATGGCAATAATGCTCTAAACGGGTGCTCTAACCAACTGAGCTACTAGAGCTACTTGAAACAAAAAACATAACAATTCTTAAATCACCAAACGAATAAACACCCAAGCTAGTGTATCATAAAATACAAACCAAAAGACATATTTATATGAATGAGAAAAATAAGCAAAATACTAATTTGTCTTTATAATGTAAACCCAAATCAAATAAAATTGTATTACGAAATAGATATGTTATGAAACTCTTGAAATTCGATCTAATATTACTGTTGAAGAACAAGATGTTTAGATCTAAATTATCCAAGAAACCACAAAACGATAAGCAATCAATCCAAGAGAAAGTTTTTGAACCGATTACCTCAATTATCAAGATAAAGAGTAAAAAGAAAAGAAAAAAAACTCATTTATAAACTCATGATTCGAATCGCTTCACAGAATAACTCGGTCAAGACTACTTGCATAACTCTAGCACGTAAATCTAAACACAAGAAATGCAAAAGAACAAGTTCATGGGTAAAGAAGCATACTATTCAACTTTCATTCTAATATCCAAAATCTTTGTACCATAATAATAACATAAATGACTATTTATAACCTTGAAAATAAACCTTTAAAGTAATATATAGTCTATTGAAATGTTGTAAATGTCTTGTCCATCAATACCATAACGACCCTTAATTAATTTTAACTTAAAATTTTAATATAATATTCTAAAGTGAAAAAAATACTATAAAACATCTCTAAATTCAAACACGTAACCTACAATCTTATTATCCACCAAGAAGTTTTTGTGGCATAATTAAGACACATTATTCGTTCATTCTCCCATTCTTCAAGAGGATTCGTCATCGAATTCAATTGATTTCCTTGTAATGCAAACTTAAAATTATTTTCATTCCGTGGTTTTAATCTTGTCGAGGTCTTCCCTTTTATCTTTAGGTCATGCATGGATGTAAAAGTGAAATGGGAGTGCAGCTTCCTGTGCAGCCCATTGGTCTTATATTTTTCCATGAGTTTGATATTGGCACGAGTTGAAATTAATTATTCAAACTTGCTTTATAATAAGCATTTTAATTTTCTGCAAGAATTCAATTGAAATGGTAGATACACTTAGTTTGAGTGCTCCCCTTGGAAAGAAAATTCTTTTACTTCCAAGTTTCTGTATATGTACCTTTTGTATACAAAACATTGTTCTCCTAAAAAACTAGAATCATCTTTCTTTTTAATCTCTCTACCCACGTCAAATATTTCTTTTTATTTTTCATTTTCTTCACTTTTTGTCTCTAATGGCCATTGAGCAACATATATGTACCTTTTGTATACTGTGTTTGTTGGCCTACCTAACCAGACCTAAACAACTAATTGCCCACAATTGTGGGGAGCAAGGTCTATTGGAAACATACTAGAGGGCAATAATACTCTTGTTGAGAGTTGAACTCAAGACCTCCCGCTTACTAAACGGGTGCTCTAACCAACTGAGCTACAAGAGCTACTTGAAACTAAAAACATATTAATTCATGAATCGCCAAAACTAATAAACACCCAAGCAACTAGGGAAGAGAACAGAAAAGACTACTACAATACACTGTACATAGAATTGTATCATAAAATACAAACCAAAGAGACATATTTATAGGAATGAGAAAAATAAGCAAAATACTAATTTGTCTTTATAATGTAAACCCAAATCAAATAAAATTGTATTATAAAATAGATATGTTGTGAAACTCTTGGAATTCAATCTAATATTATCCAAGAAACCCCAAAACGATAAGGATAAAGAGAAAAGAAAAAACTCGTTTATAAACTCATGATCCACCAAGAAGTTTTTGTGGCATAATTAAGACACCTTATTTCATTCATTCTCCCCTCTATCATCATTTGAAATACATATTATGTATCTTACCTAGAACCTAAAGCTTTGGTAAAATTTTAGAATTCAGTCTAACAACATTGAATTTATTTATGCTCTTGTTGAGAGTTGAACTCAAGATCTCTCGCTTACGAAACAAGTGCTCTAACTAACTGAGTTACGAGTGCCACTTGAAAAAAATACGTATCGAAGACTAAAACGACAACCAAACAAATACTCGAACACTAAATCTTAGGTTTTTTATTCCATGTTAACTTTATGAAAGGGAAAAAGAAAAACGACTAGGATAGACATTGTATGTAAAATTGTATTATGAAATACATACCTAAGAGACCTATTTTGTTACACCCCGAATTTTGAGGCATCGAAAGATTGAGAGTGACTCAAATACACTATGCAATGCATGAAAATGAAAGAACAACTAATAGAAAAAACAGTTACAAAAAAAATTGTGCGAGTTTAAAACTTTACAAGCAATGTGATAAACTCGAAGCGAGAATCAAAATGTATATTTACATATGCCTAGTTCATGTAACGAATGAACAAGATTGGGGGAACATTGAAGAGTTCGTTCCCTTCCATTGGTATAGAGCCTGTTGATTTTTATTTTGAATTAAAAGTAGTATAGTGGGTAATTGATTTCTCATATATAAGATATATGTAATATTGTTTTGTAAAACCACTCTCACTTTATAATGTCGTTTACTGTTGAGACTGATTTTCTTTTCATTCGATAAGCTAGGTAACTCAGTTTTAATCCTGAGCTAACCATAAACTCCTGTTTATTCGGAATTATCCTTAGATTTGCATGGGTGAGAGTGGCTCTAGTTCGCCGACTCAATAGGCCTCCCATTTCAGGGGTAAGACTGGGTGAATGGCTAAGGACGAGGGGTGCAAGATGGAATTCACTCCTACCAACTTTCAGGGATAGAAGAGAGGTAGTTCCCTTAAGCACTAACTCCAGGTATTGAACAAGGGGCCCCACCCTCTCATTGGCCTGAGAGGGATTTGGTTTACTTGTTGGACCACAAACCAATTGTTCATTAGAGGATCAGTGAGACATAAGGAACAAGAAGTAACTTTAGGGGTAAAACGGTAAATTGACCCAGCTCTAGTTATGAACAACCTGTGAAGGATCGACTTACTAATCATGGTTATATCAAATGGACAGAAATATATCTATAGTGAGGGGAGTGCAACTACTAGTCTATAGTGGAGTGTCCTAGTAGTTAACGAGTGTTGGTTAACATGGTTAATGAGTTTAACCGGTTAATCTTGGATCGTTGGAGCCCATGATCTATAGGTCCATTAGGTCCCTCTGCTAGCTCATATCGGACTAAACCATAGAACAGTGTGACGAGTGAGTTCGAAGTGTTCGAATTCAAATTAGGGAATATACGCTACATATATACGATATATTTAACCGCATTTTTGTTTTATTTAGGAATTAAACAAAAAGAGAGAATCTGAGATATTTAAATAAGATTTAAATATCTTAATCAAATTATGTGTCGGAATTGATTGGGATTGGCATTTGAATTAATATTAAATATTAATTAAATAGTTTAATTAATCATTTAAGGTTACTTTAATTTGAAATTAATTATTCAAATTAATTGTTGAATTAAAATGAAGAAATGTAAAATGTTGACTTCATTTAATGGAAAAATCCATGTTAGTGGAATTTTGAGGTGTCAAAATTTGGTTTAACCAGACTTGCATGCTTCCCAAATAACCCCACACGTTTGAGTGGAATTTTGAGTGTCAAAATTTGGTTAACTCAAACATGCATGCTTGCCACATAATCCCAAACATTTGAGTGGAATTTTGAGTGTCAAAATTTGGTGATCTCAAATTTGGATGAACATGCAAACATGACTCTTTAAATAGAGTGATCATGGTACATGGAAGGTCTTCTTCTTCTTGGTGAAAAACCTTGAGAAAAACCTCTCACAAACACTCTCTTCATATATACAAAATCCCTCCCAAGTTTAGTCACGCACCGGATTCCACAATCCCGTTCTAAGGCCGTAGGATAGTGGAGAAGACACTAGTGGTGGTTCAAAACCTGTTCGTGAGGAAAAAGGAATTTGAACTACAAAAGGTTAGTATTCAAACTCATTAAGTTTTAATACTCATGAACATGGTAGTTATTTACTATAATTTATGTTCTAAAAGTGCCTAAGATCCAAATTGCTTCTGCATGTGTTATATTAACACCATCAATCGACAAAATCTCGAACCCTAATTTTATTAGATTTGGAATTGGTTACCATAGGAAAGATCTTAAAATCTAGTTTTATTAAATTTTGAATTGTTCCAAACATAAAAGATCTTGAACATCAAGATATGTCTTCCATCTAAATTATTGTAATTTAATTCATTTTCAATTTCTAGGATATGCCAGATATACCGGTCAATTTTGATTTTTTTTTTAAATTTAATTATGCATATGTTCTATGTTTTAAATTGATTGAATAAATGCATCTGGTATGTCATTTAGTTTAAAATCTCATTATAGGTTAAGCATAATCATGCATTTTAATTGTTTTTTTAAATATAAATATTATATTTGAAATTTTTTTATTAGGTTGTTTTCTTATAGAAATAAGATGATTTCTTAATTAGGATGTATTTTCTTTATGCATTCTAGTATAATTGTTATGCTTGGAAATTAAATTAGGATATTTATTTCTTAAATTGAATGTATGATATTTACCTAATATGATTATGATTTGTTCTAATATGATTAGAATTTTGAGTAATCTATTAAATTTAATTTTAAAGGGTTTAAAATGCTAGATTTTTAAGATTATTCAAGAAGGGAATTAGTTTTCAAGTTTGTGATCCTCGGGAGCGGTTCAAGTTGTTTTTAATTATTAATGTAATAATTTAGTTAATTGTTTGTTTTAAAATGCCAAAACCAATCCACTTTAGCGTGTTTAATTAATTATGCATTATGAATGTATGGTTTAATTAAATAGAAAATGTATATGCATAAAGTATGTCATATAGATTTAAAATCCCACCATAGGCTAAGCATGTTTCATGCATTCCAAGTATGTTATAAGTGTTATAATGTATAGTATGCATGTTTAGGGTTCCATGAGTAATAGATATAAATTGTTATATTATTGCATGGAATGGATGATTATATAATTGTTATATAAAGCATGTTAGATGCATGTTATAGGTTATTTTCAACGTCATAAAACGAGATAGACGTTAAATCTATAATAAAGATAAGTGCATGCTCACTTAGGGTTAAGAACCGAGCACGATCAATTTTAAAAGTTAAAATAGGTCGATGTCTTACAAAATTGTGGTTACGAGAAAGCTCACCTGGCACGATCTTGTCTAAGGCTGGAGGTACTTAAGTTGACGGTTTACGGAACACCTACTACCTAGAGATCGGACCAGTACTTGAGCTTAGTTAGCCCAGTTTTATGAGCATGCTTGAGTGATGTAAGTTTTGGAAAAATCACCTAGACTTAGGTTATATTTAATTAGCCGGAATATACTTAAGTAATGAGTATACCCAACTGTCTAAAATACTTAGTGGGAGGAAAAAGGTATATAAGATACATTGTTTTCCTTTTCACGCTCTCTGAAAAATTCACACCGTGAGATTCATGCTCGGCCTCGTGTCGCCCTGGGAGCGTCCTCCATTCGAAAGGTATTTGCATGAGTCAATAACAAAGTGAATAGAGAAAGTATTTATAGTAAGTGGGAGAAGGAAGTATATCAACACGTCCTATGGTCTCCACCACTAGGTTGCACCGTGAGATTCCCATGTTCCGCCTGCATCTTGCCCTAGAGCAACTATCCATTCGGAGGGTCGTAACATGGGAGTCGAAACAACGCAAACTCCAGAAATGGATAGGATTTCTTAGATCCATTCCCAACTTTGACTTTTTCATTCGATAGCATTGTTGAGACCGATCTTTGAGGTCTTAAAATGGCGGTCACACTTACGAAGAATTACTAAGAGTTAGTATATTCTTGACCAAAATAACGATAACTAAAAACACTATAGGAACAAGAGTTATTCTGGGACTAGTGTTTAAGTCAAGAATGTCTTGGTTTAGTGAATGAGTGATTGACTGCCTCTCGGTAGCAGTTGCTCTAACTCACTAAAGTATCGTTGCAAATTAATAATTTTTGGGTACATTACATTTGCTAAAATTGATTGGATTAAACAGGATTAATTCAAATCACTAATAGAATTTTCTTTATATCACAGCATCACAAACTCAATAGTACAATTACTCGCTTCTGAGAAATTAAACGGCGACAATTACGCAACTTGGAAATCAAACCTAAACACAATACTGGTAATTGATGATTTAAGGTTTGTTTTAACTAAGGAGTGTCCTCCAAACCCCAGCTCAAATGCAAACCGAACAGTTCGGGATGCGTATGACAGATGGATAAAGGCAAATGACAAAGCCCGAGTGTACATTCTAGCCAGCATATCTGATGTTTTGGCTAAGAAACACGATGTTATGGGTACTGCTAAAGAGATTATGGAATCTCTAAAAGGGATGTTTGGACAACCGTCCTTCTCCCTTAGACATGAAGCCATAAAATACATTTACAACTGCCGTATGAAAGAAGGGACCTCAATTAGAGAACATGTCCTGGACATGATGGTCCATTTCAATGTGGCAGAAGAAAATGAAGCTATCATTGATGAGAAGATTCAAGTCAGTTTTATCATGATGTCTCTTCCGAAGGGCTTCTTCCAGTTCCGCACCAATGTGGTAATGAACAAAATAGAATATAACTTGACTGCTCTTCTCAATGAGCTACAGACTTATCAGTCCCTCTTAACGAACAAGGAACAAATAGGAGAAGCAAATGTTGTTATCTCAAAGAAATTACTACGAGGATCGTCCTCCAAAAATAAGTCTGGACCTTCAACTTCTAAAAAGTGTTTTGATGAAGAAGAAGGGTAAAGGGAAAAATAAGATTCCTACTAACCGAAAACACAAGATTCAAAAAGAAGATAAAGGAAAATGTTTCCATTGCAACGAAAATGGGCACTAGAAGAGAAATTGCCCAAAATACCTTGCAGAGAAGAAAGTCGAAAAGACACAACAAGGTAAATATGATTTACTCGTTGTAGAAATATTTTTAGTAGAATATGACAACTCAACTTGGATACTAGATTCAGGGGCGACTAATCATATTTGTTCTTTTTACCAGGAAACTAGCTCCTAAGGCCGGAGGATAGTGGAGAAGCCACTAGTGGTAGTTCGAAACCGGTTCGTGAGGAAAAAGGAATTTGAACTATAAAAGGTTAGTATTCAAACTCATTAAGTTTTAATACTTATGAACATGCTAGTTATTTACTATAATTGATGTTCTAAAAGTGCCTAAGATACAAATTGCTTCCTCATGTGTTATATTAACACCATCAATCGGAAAAATCTCGAACCCTAATTTTATTAGATTTGGAATTGGTTACAATAGGAAAGATCTTAAAATCTAGTTTTATTAAATTTGGAATTGTTCCAAACATAAAAGATCTTGAAAATCAAGATATGTCTTCCATCTAAATTATTGTAATTTAATTCATTTTCAATTTCTAAGATATGCTACACATGCGGGTCAATTTTGATTTTTTTTTTTAATTTAATTATGCATATGATGTATGTTTTAAATTGATTGATTAAATACATCTGGTACGTCATTTAGTTTAAAATCCCATTATAGGTTAAGCATAATCATGCATTTTAATTGTTTTTTTTTAAATATAAATGTTATATTTGAAATTTTTTTTATTAGGTTGTTTTCTTATATAAATAAGATGATTTCTTAATTAGGATGTATTTTCCATATGCATTTGAGTATAATTGTTATGCTTGAAAATTAACTTAGGATATTTATTTCTTAAATTGAATGCATGCTATTTACATAATACGATTATGGTTTGTTCTAATATAATTAGAATTTGAGTAATCTATTAAATTTAATTTTAAAGGGTTTAAAATGCTAGATTTTTAAGATTATTCTGGAAGGGAATTAGTTTTCAATAGGATCATAAAGGCAGTTTAATTCATTCATTAATCTTGTAATTAATAGTTAATTAAAGAGGAATGAATTTTAAATAAAAATTGACTACAAGGAAACTCTGTCTAAGGAAGGTTTTGGCTAGGCTGAGGTATTTAAGCTGACAGAAATGGAACACCTGTACCTCGGAACCGACTTGGGAGTTGAATTAGTCAAATTTTATTTAATTTCATTAAGCAAGCTCACGATGTGATTAGTTTTTTTTTAATAGTTTAAAAACTTTGCAATTCACATTAAAAGCAATCCAACAAACATGAGGGTTATGAAAGGGTAGATTGAAAACTTAGATAAATGAGATTAGTCTAATTTGTCTGAGTAATAGAAAACCCTATTTCAAAATACTTAGGTGGAGAAGGACATCGGTCAATATAAAGATATTAAGGACACATGTCAGGATATCCTACGTTCTCTATTATTGATTCACACCGTGATATTCATGTGGGACCTCGTGGCAGCTTTTAGACCATCCCCCCATGGAAGGTGTTTGCATGAGTAAATATCAACGTGAATCTTGAGAAAGTATTTATAGTAAATGAGAGAGGGAAATGTGTCAACATATCCTATGGTCTCCATTATTGGTTCATAACCTGAGATCCATGGAAGCTAAATTTTATTTAAATAATCTCGAAATTAAGTATTATAAAATTCAAGAAAAATTTTATGACTGAAGCTATTGGTAGGAAATAGTTCCTAGCTTATAGTGAAAGAAATTTTCCAAATTACTCTATGGAAAAAAAACTAAATGAAAGTAAATTTGATTTACTAGATTTTTTGTGGAGACTAGATGACACCCCTTATAGCTGATATAAGATCTACTACCAAGATTTGTTTTTCATTACACTTGATATGTAATTCTTGAAAAATACTTGATGATGTAGATGTTAGAATTTAGTGCAACTTCTTTCTAGTTTGAATTAGTTATGGAATATAGGTAATCATTTAATATTTGAAGAATATATTAGTTAGGGAATATATATTAGATATTTTAAATTTGAAGAGTAGTATATTTTATTTTATTCTCTAGATTTAGTTAGTTTATATTTTCTTTTTCTAGTTTTAATTAGTTATGGAATATATGTAATCATTTAATATTAGGGTTTAGGGTTTAAGGTTTAGTTGATAGTACGAGAAGGACATCTGTCAATAGTCCGAGAATATTGTGTACTAAAATTAGTTGATAGAAGGTGGAATTTATTTCCAACTCTCAACATAATACAATTTTGTAAAATTGTGATGTAAGAGGAGAAAACAATACTATATTAGATATAGTCACGTATTAAAAAAAAATTATACACTATTATTGAACTCTTGTTAGGATTTGCAATCGAGATTGCACAGTGAACATGATTGCCTTCAAAATTGTCTATGAGACAATTTTTGGAATTACGGAAATGTAGTAAACTTAGTTTACAACACTTCAATAATTGTAATCAAGCATATATGCTAAGACAAATATGTTCAAAATTATGCCTAACTGTAGGCTACTCCTAAAGAGAAACAAAATAGTCCTTTATTTAATTCTAAATAGAAAAACATATTGGTATGACAAATGTAATTTTCTAAAGAAGTTCATAGAAGGACATACACTTATAATAAGGTGAGATAGTGTTAATTAAATAGTTCCAAGTGGAGCCCTTAATAGTTAACCAAAGTTGTTAACAATTTAATTTCGCTTGAGAGTCAAGTGGATCCTAGTCATTAATTCAATAAGTCTCATTGTAGTGGGGAAATTATGAGATGATTCAATCCTACTAAAATTCAAATTGTCATGTTAGATGACCAATTTAAGGACTTATTACCCTCAAAATAGTTATGAGGGATGATGACGAAGGATAAATATTTTAAAGTCATAAAATCCAGAGATTTGTAGATATTCTTGATGAGGTTAAACTCATACGATATGAATTGACCTACAAAAGAAAAATTATGTATAGATAAGAAGATATAGATCTTCAAAACAGGATTCATGACAAAGAGTTGAACTTAATGGGAGAAAGTAGCTAGAAGTAGACTTTCTCTCCTGTTGTAATTCTAGAGTCTATTATTATTCTCTAATTCATTTTTGTATATATGAGATATGTTAAATAAATATTTAGAATTCTTTTTGTCAAAAGAAATCTAAGAGGATACATCTGCACATATTATTATATGGATTTATTATTAAAATTCAAAAGCAAAATATTTGCTAAAGGAGTAAAAGTTGATTTCTGAAATGAATTTAATCTATAATAGAAGGTTTGATAACCTATAACTTTAAATAAATTGTAATGAGCTTGTGAAAACAAGAAAATTACTAATTGATGAGTGAATTTTTTCAATTTTTTTTAGGCTGGAGACATATTACTCCTTATGAATTGATGTGATCTTTCACTCTAACATAAATAGATTTGGAATAATTTTGTATCTCCTAAAAATAGAGATTTAAGGATAAATGTCAATATTGTCTCATATATATTATGTTGACAAAATTGTCAAATATTTGATGCAAGACTTCAAAGAATGATAATGATCATTGAAATATAAAGTAAGAGGAAGAGTATCGTAAGTAACCTCAAATGTTGAGAGTATAATTAATTATCTTTCCTGAGTGGGAGATAATTAATGCATAGATGAGAATTAACCTTAAATATATAGTTAATTAAATTATATTAGTTAAACTAATGTATGACCGGAAAAATTAAAGTTTTCTCAAAGTATCCCTGGATAATGAGAATTTTTTTATTTTGTGTATGGAGTTAAAGATTTGATCTTTAAGTGATACACTAGTTACATAAATTTAGAAAATTTAGGTTAAGATCAATTTTACCTTAGATTGTGAAGTATAGTATACCGAACATTTTTTACTTTTAAAGCAACAAAATGACTGGTATGACTATAATAATTTCTTAAACATTTGAAAGGTGTTTCACATGTGATTTAGTTTGTCACTTTCATTGTGATGATAGTGATACAAAGACTAATATGAAGGAAATTTAAAAGATCAATCTATAAAAATTGAGAGAGAAAGCATCGTGGTTGTGACCAAAATGACTTTTAATGATAATTATTTTGTTTTATATAAAATGACTCTCTAGGCTAAAGTGTTTGAGGGTCATCTAGAATGTCTAGGATTACTAGACATGTCTCATCTTCTCTAGGGCAAGTGAGAGAATGTGTTGGGTATAGAGCAAGTGGGAGATTGTTAAGATTTATGCTATAAAGCCTCCTAATTAATTATTTACTTTTTAACTATAATTTTTATTATTTTATTTGTAATTTAATTGTTATCCATGGTATGAAAATCAAGGTTATTAATGTAATCTCGAACAATATGTGGTTGACATAGCAGAGAATCGTGTTCAAGTAATAACCTAAAGAGTCTATAGTATATGGATAAAGTTGGGTGCATACAAGAGAATCGTGTTCAAGTAATAACCTAAAGAGTCTATAGTATATGGATAAAGTTGGGTGCTTTATCCTGGTATCACTATTGATACGGCTCACTTTGTACACGTTACAAATGATTTTATCCAAATCGTTCATGTGGAGATATGTAAGTGGGGGTATCATATACAATGAGTTTGTATAAGACAGAACCAAAAAATATTTAAAATTTCTTTATAAATCCGTTAATTGAGAAGATTAATATTTCACATAATGATCATATGCGACTTGATCTTAATCCTGAGTGAGTTATGAACTTCTGCCTGTGAGAGCTTGTCCTTTAATTTACATGGGTGAGAATGACTCTTTTAGCCGATTCAATATACCTACCATTTTAGGGACATACCTGTAAAGATCGGGCTGACTCGATGACTCTAAAAAGACGGGTAAATTTTTCAACAAAATAAAACAACCAAAACTTAAAACATATCAAACAAAAATAAAGTTTATACAAAGTATTTTAAAACACAACATAACAGTTAAAACACAAGTTAAGGGACGACACAAAAGGGTAGAAGGACGATGGGTGAGGTTTGTCTATGGCACCAGCTCCAGAGTCCGCTCCCGACCTTGACCAGCTTCTTATTTCCTGAAAAAATGGAGAATAAAGAATGAGTACAAGACTCAGTAAGCAGCCTACTTGTAGGCTCTTAATCGTGTCCTTGATATGCTAGGGTACCACACTTTTTGTTTTTCTTGTTCTTATTCTTGTTCTTGTTGTAAGTTCTTGTTATGTTTCTTAATTCGTTCTCCAAGACACTCCCCTTATGATTTACGGTACTAGACATAAACTTGTCAACCTGTGTTTGAGGCTTCATACATTCCAAGCGACACAGTCTTAATACCTACGCTCAAGGCTTCTTACATTCCAAGCAACGTAGTCTAAGTCATACACATGACGTACCATGGGAGGTCTTAGGAGATTCTTAATTCATGGCTAGGGTAACTTACTCTCTTCTTGCTCCATTGTGGCCATAGGTTCTCCCCATGATATACCATAAAGGTCACGTGATCGATACATGCATGAACATGGCATAGACCATAAAGGTCACGTGATCGATGCATGCATGAACATGGCATAGACCATAAAGGTCGCATAATATAACATAGACCATATAGGTCTCGTGATCGGTGCATACATGAACATGGCATCCTGCAAATCATAACATGGCGTAGGGCATCTCATCTAGGTGAGGGGAATGAGGCCAAACGTGACATCCTGCAAAGCAAACATGGTGCAGGGCATCCCACCTAGAGGAGGAAAAAAGCCTCCTTAGAAAGCACCGCATGGTGGGAGTTATGGGCCACAATTAGACATGCTTAGAGTAATACCTAGCATTCTTGAATTTTGAGTATTGTGGACTTTGGTCCCTTATGTTTGAGTGGTACCTAACATTCTTCTTGTCTTGGTGGTTGTATAACTTGTTCTTGGTTCTTAATCTTATAAGTTTCTAAGATTCTTATTTTCTTTAGGCGAAGTCGTTATATACATTCGTGATCATATGAACCCATCGTAATAACTAGCATGAATTATTTTAGAAGGTCATAAGTTCATAATGGGCTCCTTAGAGGATTCTAGAAGGGTCTTGAATCTTGACATGTTTTCTTTAGGCGTTTCTTTAAGTTCCATCTTAGCTTATATTCCAAACTTGCTCCAACCAACTTGAAATCTTGAGCTTATTCTCATGTCATATAAAATAAACCTTATAGGACATGGTTGGTGATTTGGAGCATATTTAGACCTTGAGCTAGGATATGACTTCTTGTTTCGTTTTCAGGAACTAATCGTTAGAGGTTGTCATGTCATATATCGTGTTTTAGTCCTGAAAACACTTTCAAAGTAACCCTTAGTTTTCTCCCCATGAGTGCATAGGTGACATTATCACAAACGTGGCATCCTGCTAGCATATCGTGTTGCAGAGCATCTCATTTAGGTGAGGAAAATAATAAGTCCATCATGACAACCTACTCGTAGTACATATAGCAGGGCATCTCACCTAAAGAGGAATAGGAATCTCGTGGTACACTTCGTGATGGGAGATAATGGTTACTCCGAGCATGGATCCTAGCAACTTGTTAAGCATACCATCTACATTAACCTAGGTGTTTCCTTGTACTCTTGGGGATCCTAGGTTTATGCATAACGTCTTGGGTCAAGGTTGGAACCTAAAGGTTCTTCTTAGGAATAGTCCAACGGAACCTTGTACACTTAGAATCTTATTAGCAACCAAGGATACCTATGGGGGAATCTCTTATTTCATGGGTACCTCGTTAGTCATCCTAGGAGGTAAAGTAATGTGGATCGTGATGTACATTTTTTCCAATATCTTGGTTTCGCTATCTAACGTTTCCCAATGATTCCCAAACTTCATTACCTTATACAACATCATGAGATAAAGATTCATACAACATTTCATAATGTTGGGAGGTCATTTAGGACTTAACCCGTAGGTAGTCTTCCTTATGGGCATTATGGTCATTTTACCCCTAAGTCTTGGTTTTGGTACTTAACGAGTTCCAGTGACTTTCAAACTTCACCACCTCATCAATCATCATACAATAAGATCTACTGTAGAGTTTCATAGTATTTGGAGGTCATCTAGCTCATGAACCGTAGGTAGAGATCCTTAAGGGCATTATGGTCATTTTGCCCCGTTTCTTGGTTTACCTATTTATACTTATCCATTGACCACTAAATTTCACATATAACCTAAACATGCTATAATATGCTCATCATTAAAGTTTCATAGGCATCCGGGCTCATTTAGTGGGTTACTTTAATGTTCCTTAACTTACGGTTCTTTAAGTTTTTTTTTCATAGATCCTTGTGTAATACTTGGTTTATGGTTCATATGAAAATCCAAGCGATTCCTACAAGTATTTCTTAAGAAAAGTCCAAGGTGGCTACGTACCTCATCGTTGATGTTCAGGACCTCCGTTCTTGAGCTTCCGGTATTTGAATTACTTCACTTTTTCTTCTATAGACTCCTTATTGTGTCTAGTTTCTAGAACCATAAGGTTTATTATGAGAACTAGCCTAGAAGGGGGTTAAAATTGAAAAACACCGAGGGAAGACCAAATTTTGGGCTTACTTGGCCGGTTCAACTGAACCGGCCAAGTCATCGTCTTCTTCCTCTGGAAAGGAAGAAGACGCGCGTCCTTTGCGCCGCCGTCTGGAAGTGGCCTTCCACAGCCCCCATCTCTTCGTTTATCCCCTCGATTTCTTCATGAAACTTAACGATGATATTACAAGGAAGAGCTTGGGATTGATTTCATACCTTTTCGTGGATTATAGCCTAAGATATTAGCCTATTACAAGGAAGAGCTTGAGATTGATTTCATACATTTTCTTGGATCATAGCCTAAGATATTAGCCTCCAAAGTTCGTCCAAAATCATTTTCCTCGCCAGAGCTAAAATAGGGGATTTCTTATCGGGTAGCCGATTCTAGGGGTTTTCAAGGCCCGATTTCTTCATGGAACCTCTTAAATATCCTTTCATCAAGCTATAGGAATTGATTTGGAGGAATGTCTTTGAGTGTGGAACCTTAATTTTCAGAAATCGTTATCGGTATGCAACTCACTCGAAACGCCGGATTTCCGATATCATGGGTATCTTGTTCTACGACGTTTCAGCTCTCAATTCCTTCATATAACTTGTGGGTAATCTTGTTTGGAAACTATTGGAATAAGTTTAAGGAGGAATGGTGGAGAATTGCTCTCAAATTTGGAAGAAACCCGAGAGTAGGAGACCCACAAACTAAACTCTCATAACTCTCGAATGGGTGCTCGACCTTGCTCGAGTCTTATTCCATATTGTTTCCCATACTCCAGACTTTATAGGCGAGCTTAAACCGACATTGAAAGCTCCAGAATCGTCGTGAATTGGCAGTTAGATTTTCTGGAAAATCCGCCAGAAATATCTACTCCAGTCAGAGCCTCACCGACTTTGGTTTTGCATAATAGCCGTTTGATGTGATGATCTGTCCATCTTCTAGATCATATCCAAATTTGGGGAAGATCCAACGGCTGGGATTTGAGTTTCGTGAGATATTTCTCAGATGGTCACTGTAGATGCTCTGTTTCTGATCAGATGGCCATTTTCGTAATTATACATTCTTCCAGGGGTATTTGGGTCATTTCCCGCCTTCCGAATATTTTAATATTATATTTCCTAAAAAATCCATAATTTTTCTAAAAATCATTTATCTCATGTTGGTCATTTTTTCTTGAGCATCTCTAAATTCTTTCTAGATAAGCAACTAAAAATCCGGGAAGGTCCTTAATAATTAGTAAAATGACCTTTTTGCCCTTTTCACTTACTTTTACTTTCCAATCCTTTTTCCATAGGTCTTAAACACCTTAACATTACTTGTTAGGGTATAAAAATGACTTGCTTGAGATCATCATCCTTCCTTAATCCTTTAATTCCTCCCCTTTTGATCATTTGGGTCTTACATGGGCGGCTTATTCTTGTTAGATCTAATTCCTTTCATTTTTGGGTGTTACAATACCATACTTTGAGACAAGTGATTTTGTTGCTTTATTATAGTCATACAAGTCATTTTAAGCGTATGCCTACCATAATATGCCTACGATTTTAAGCGTGTTTAGTTTCGAACAATATTATGTTTGGCGTCCTCTTGAAATTTTCTTAACAAACATGTGGGTAAAGACAAAATATGCTAAAAACAACTCAATTTGATTCCTATTTTCAATTTGTATTAAATACATAAAAAGTTCCAAATCTAAAAGGAAATATCATTGTCTCTCACTAGTTTTCAAACGATATACATAAAAAAAGAAAAGAAAGCAAAGGCTTCATGAGTACGATCAAATCGAGTTTCTTGGCCGCTACAATTTTGATGTTACTATTGTTAGCTCCTACCGTCGATGCTCAATCTAGTGCCGATGTTGTTTTTTCTTTGAAAAGATATGGTAACATAGTGTCTGGTACTGACATCATGAAGGTAAATATATAATATGAACATCAATATTATCACTAGTTGAGCTGATCAATTGTTTGCTATAAGTTTTTGTTAGTTGTGAAATGTCGGCTTTAGCAAATGCATGGAGGGATGCATGCACGTCCAATCGTTCTAGTGCAATTTTTATTCCAGGAGGGATATTTAGAGTAAAGCAAGGGAAGTTTGAAGGACCTTGTAATAGCCCAATTGACTTTCAACTTCGAGGAACATTGCAGGCACTAAAAAGTCTTCCCGGAGATAATTGGATCACTTTTACACGTGTTGATAGATTGACATTATCAGGTGAAGGAGTTTTTGATGGCCAAGGAAAGGCAGCTTGGAAAAGGAACAATTGCCACAAATGCATAAATTGTGCCCAACTCCCGGTTGTAAGTAATATTCCTTTAGCTTTCCTTCTCAATCTCATGCATCTTGTTGTTTTTGAAAGAGCCTCTTACATGTCTTCTCTAATGTTCTGACATTTACGATTTGGTCAATGTTCTTCATTTTCTAGAGGATAATCTTTAAACAATCCAGGGAAAAAGTAAATTTTTTTTTAGTTTTCAATTTTATTGGGTTCTATTCAAATTTTTAGCATCATTACCGACTCTCACAAAATATTATTTGATTATACAAAATGTTTAGAGTTTGAGGTTCAACTTCATCACCAATTCAACCGTTAAGAGAATAACATCACTTGATAGCAAGAACTTCTATATCAATGTCATCGGCTGCAACAACCTCACATTCCATAATATCAATATAATGGCACCAGAAAACAATCCCAACACTGATGGAATACACATCGGTCGATCAAATAAGATCACAATCACAAAGTCCAAAATTGCAATTGGAGATGATTGCATTTCTCTTGGAGATTGAAGCAAACTAATTGAAGTCACCAATGTGACGTGCGGACCAGGACATGGAATAAACATCGGAAGTCTTGGAAGATACACTAACGAAGAACCTGTTGAAGGTGTCATCGTAAAGAACTGCACGATAAATAACACCACTAATGGTGTTAGGATCAAAACGTGGCCAGCTTCTGCGGCTAGCGGCACCGCCACCAATATGCACTTTTTGGACATTATAATGGTCAATGTTAGCAACCCTATTCTAATAGACCAAGAGTATTGTCCGTGGAATCAGTGCAATCGGTAGGTATGGATCGCATTCTCAAACCTTTGATTCATTTTTTCATTATAAGTTCACAAATAAACCATTTGTTGTCTCATTTTAATTTTCAGATTCCTTACAAAATTAAGATGAGTATAGTGAGCTTCAAGAACATTAGAGGAAGTTCTGCAACTCCGCTGGCAATCAAACTTATTTGCAGCCGTCACTTACTATGTGACGATGTAAAAGTAAGCAACATTGACCTCACTTACAATGGAATAAAAGGTCCTATTTCCTCCCAATGCACGAATGTGAAACCTATCATTTCATTAAGACAGAACCCCAAGATATGCTCCTCTCTTATGTTGTCCCATGAATTGTTCATTGCCATACAACTTCAAAATAATAGACAGCCTTAATTAAAAAAGTAGACTGCCTCTATCCATTTGACTCTCATTCTTTTGAGTTTCTTTTGTTGTACTTTTCGAAATAAATAAGATGGTCGAATGTTTGAAGGAGACTTTGTGTCGTGAACAACCTAATGTTTTTAGTACCTCGACCTTATATAATAAACTGGTTCCAGTCTTATTTTTCGTTCTAGATTTGAATTTGAAATAAGACAATGTAACTGTAACAACCATTATTAAAAAAAACTAATCCATAACTCAAGGAAAGAATCTTTAACCAACAAAAATATCTAACTCCTCTTTCCGTTTACCCTAAACAAATTAATTACCATTAAAAATCTTTTAGACAGAATCGATAAGTTAGATCGAATCTCCTAACTATATCCGTCCCATATGGCACACATCCATCATTATCGTTAAAGAAGAATTGACATTAGAGGTGACTAATCTAGCAAGTCGTGTCCTTAAATCTATCTTTTTCGTCAATCATGTAATTTTCGTTGCAACTTTTGGATATGACTTCAAAAAATTTAGGTTTCAGATTAGAAAATTAAGTGACAAGTATTAATATGTATTTTAGGAATTTACATTTAATATTGAATTATCTACCTATTTATCCCGACCAAGTTTAGTTTTAGGAAAAATGTCGATAGTCCTAGAAAAATTAAATATCAAAAGTAGCTAAATGTTCTAGGAGTTTAATGCACAGGAACTCATCAAAATTGGCCCAAATCCGTGCTAAATAAGGCCAACAAACAACATAAATCACAAAAGAGAGAAAATAAAAACAAAACTTGGTCTCAATCCATGATGCTATGTTTTGTGTTTTCAAGTCTTAAGATATTTGTTGTTCGTGAGTTTAGCTGGGTCGAGTTGAGATATCTTTGAGGCCTAAGTAAGTTAATTGGATCATAAATTTATTCAACTCAAACAACCCTTATTACATAATTAAATCTTTTGATTTTTATGTTTAGAATAATATCTTAAAAAAAAAAAAAGAAAAGGGAACTAAGCCATTTGGAAATGGCAAATGGTACCCATGCTAGATTTGGACCACGAACAATATTATGTTTGGCTACCTCTTGAAATTGTCTTAACAAACATGTGGGTAAAGCAAAATATGCTAAAAACAACTCATGTTGATCCGTAAGAATAATTTTCCTTCTTAGAAACACTTCATGAGGAGTAAATAATATGGTCATATTGCAAAAGATGTCGAAAAATGCTGGAGCCATTGGGTGTCAAATTCATACTAAAAAATTTGGTTCAAATCCTGTTCATGGGACATTACACTAATCGGTTTAAGGGGTTCTTGTTTTGTTTTGTTTGTTTTTTTTTTTTTTTTTTTTTTTTGAGATGTAATCCTGTTCATGTCTCCTAAGATGTAATCCGTTTGGAAAAATCTCTCCAGATGTAATTTCATTCTCCAAAGAAAGGGGGAGAGATTGGTCTGTTATGACTCGGAGAATGTTTGCAAATAATATATTTACATATTTAATATTATTATGATATAATACCTCATCTAAACTATATTTAAATATTATAAGATATCCTAATATATATTTAATTAATTTGAACTTGATTCAAATTTCAAATATATTTTTATTTAATGTATAATAATTTAATATTTAATGGTATCATATATAATAAATATATTTGTCTTTTTAAATATATTTAATATATTAAATATTAATTTGAAACCTTCAAATTAAATATATTTTCTCAATTTATTTAATATCTAATATATAAATATTAGTTTGACACTTCAAATTAAATTTATTTTCCCCTTTATATTTAATATATCTAATTATTTTAAATATCAATTTGAACACTTCAAATATTCTTTCAAATAAATTGAACCTTTAACGTTGTTATGAGCTAGCAAGAAAACCTTATGGACCTACCGATTATAAGCTCCAGTGATACAAAATTAATTAATTAAACTCTTTAATTAATCAATTTCCATTCATTAACTATAGGTCACTCCACTATAGACCTAGAGTTGCACTCTTATGTACTGTAGGACAAGTTATTTCCATTGATAAAATCATTACAAGCAAGTCGATCCTTCACGAGTTGTTCATAATTGTAGCTGGGTCAAAAGTCCGTTTTACCCCTGTAATTACATTTTTCAACTTAAGTACCACTAATTCTCTAATAAACAATTTGTTTATGATCCAATCATAAACCAAGTCCCTCTTGGGCCAGAGAGAGGGTGGGGCCCCATTGTTCAAGTCCCGAAATCAGTACTTAAGAGAACAACTCATCTAGTTTCCTCATCTGGAAAAGAGTGAATTTCATCTCATGATATTATGTTTCAAACTCCCTGATTGGTCAAGTCCCTAAAATTGTAGGCACATTGAATCGGCCTAAAGAGCCATTCTCACCCATGTAAATTAAAGAACAAGCCCTCACTGGCAGGAGTTCATAACTCACTCAGGATTAAGATCGACTCGCATATGATCATTGTGTGAAATATTAATCTTCTCAATTAACGGATTTATAAAGAGAGATTAAACATTTATTTGTTCAGTCTTATACAAACTCATTGTATAGGGTAGCCCCACTTACATGTCTCCATATGAACGATTTGAATCAAATCATTTGTAACCATTACAAAGTGGGTCGTATCAATAGTGTTACCAAGATAAGGCATCCAACTTTATCCATATACTATAGACTTTTTAGGTTATTACTTGAACACGGTCCTCTTGTATGTCAACCAAATACGGTTCAAGATTACATTAATAACCTTGGATTTTCATACCATGGATAACAATTAAATTACAAATAAACTAATAAAAATTATTGTTAAAAACTAAATAATTAATTACGAGGCTTTAGGGCATAAATTCCAACAAATATGACATGTATTAAGTGACAACTATATGTACGTAGTCTAGAAAAACTGATATGAACCAAGAGACATCAATCATACAATATACTTCAATGAAGATATGAAGAGAAGGTTGTCAAAATTATCAAAAGATTTTTCAATTCATGCTACATTGAAGAAGAATGAAGTTTGATTGTTGTAAATTTTGGGTGGGTTGCAATTTAGAGTAATTTAGAGTTATTGTATGATTGATGTCTCTTGGTTCATATCATTCTATGCAACTCTATGTAGTTTAGGTTGCATGTAGAATCATTCAAGCTCGACATGATCAATCTTGCTTGTGGAGTGATTCGAATCTCAATCAAGTGTTCTTGTCTTGAGATATTTGATCAACAAGAATCATTGAAGCTAGACATGATCAATCTTGCTTGTGGAGTGATTCAAATCTCAAAAAAAGTGTTCTTGACTTGAGATATTCGATCAACAAGGTAATCCGAATCTTACTCCCCTTGTAGTTGATTCCTTATCATATCATTTGGTATCAGAGCTTCAGGCTCAAGATTGGATATATGTTTCCTTTGCGTTTATTTTCAATTTGTTTTTATCTTTATAGTTTTTAATCGACCCAAAATAAAAAAATCCAATCTGGGCTCTACTAAAAAAATTTGAGAGGTGAGAATGAGAGCTTCATTTGTGTAAATGAGTGCAAACAGAGTGGCCTAAAATTTCTTGAGTGTATACACGTGAGAGAGTGTTGCGAGGTCGTCTATATTTCCATATCTTTTTTTTTTTTTTTTTTTTTTTTGCAGCAAAGTTGCACAAATAGATTCGAGGACGAATCCTCTTGAAGAAGTGGAGAATGATATGAACCGAGAGACATCAATCATACAATATACTTCAATGAAGATGTGAAGAAAATGTTGTCAAAATTATCAAGCAATTCATGCCACATTGAAGAGGAATGAAGTTTGATTGTTATTTAAGACTTTTAATTTACTTTAGGTTACAATTACATAATGGTTAATTATCGCCATTAAGTATGAATGTTACAACTCTTGGAATGTCTTTAATAGTTTCATTTTGAGGCTATATAAAGCCATGTATGTTGTATTTGTAAGTAGACTTGGGAAATATAGAAAGAAGCATTTGTGCTTCTCTTTAGCCAATGGCTAAGTTTCTTTGCAATTCTATGTAGTTTAGATTGCATGTAGAATCATTCAAGCTCGACATGATCAATCTTGCTTGTGGAGTGATTCGAATCTCAAATAAGTGTTTGAGATATTTGATCAACAAGAGTCATTCAAGCTAGACATGATCGATCTTGCTTGTGGAGTGATTCGAATCTCAATCAAGTGTTCTTGCCTTAGGTTGTCAAAATTATCAAAAGATGTTTCAATTCATGCTACATTGAAGTATATTGTATGATTGATGTCTCTTGGTTCATATCAAAAACACCTCAAGTCGACAATTCCTCTGTGACTTCTAAGCTCCCGAGAACCCTATCGCCACGATCTGTAGCTTCACGGACCTGAAAAAGAAATGTAAATAGGAATGAGTATAAATATATTTAATAAGCAACATACTTATAGGCTCTTATCGCATCCATGTCAGAGTAGGGAACCACCAGCTTACTCTATAGGCTCTAGAGTTTCACAGTCTTGGTACAGACATTTGGGCAGAAGATTTAACCTTCATAGCGGTATCCGACATCTAAGGATGATGCGCTACGACATATAACTTTGTACCAGGTGAGGAACATGGTGAGTGTCAGCCTGCTTGTCGTCAATGGAGGAGTGAACTGGCAAACCCGTCGCACAGGCCATGAGATCATCCAAGGTTGGGGCGTGCTACTTTTCGATACAAGCCAGCTCGAAAAGTTATTGATGATGTTAATATAACACATGAGAAAGCAATTTGGATCTTAGGCACTCTTAGAACATCAATTATAGTAAATAACTAGCATGTTCATAAGTATTAAAACTCAAGGTGTTTTAGTACTAACCTTTTGTAGTTTAAATTCCTTTTTCCTCACGAATCGGTTTCGAACCACCACTAGTGTCTTCTCCACTATTCTCCGACCTTAGAACGGGATTGTGGAATCCGTTGAGTGACTAAACTTGGGAGGGATTTAGTATATATGAACAGAGAGTTTGTGAGAGTTTTTCTCATGGTTTTTGGAAGGGAGAAGTTCATGTACCTTGATCACTCTATTTATAGAGTTATGTTTGCATGTTGATGCAAATTTGAGATCACCAAATTTTGACACTCAATATTCCACTCAAATGTTTGGGATTATGTGACAAACATGCAAGTTTGAGTTCACCAAATTTTGACACTCAAAATAATATTTAAATTTGTCTGTGGGTTTATTTGGCAAGCATGCAAGTTTGGTTAAACCAAATTTTGACATCCCAAAATTCCACTAACTCAAACATGGATTCTTCCATGGAGTGAAGCCAACCTTCTTACTTTCTTCATTTTAATTCAACAATTAATTTGAATAATTAATTTCAAATTAAGTAATATTAAATGATTAATTAAACCATTTAATTAATATTTAATATTAATTCAAATCCCAATCCCAATCAATTTCGACACATATTTGATTAAAATATTTAAATCTTATTTAAATATCTCAGATTCTCTTTTTTATTTAATTCATAAATAAAACAAAAAAAGGGTTAAATACATCGTATATATGTAGCGCATATTCCCTAATTTGAATTCGAACACTTCGAACCCACTCGTCACACAGTTCTATGGTTTAGTTCGATATGAGCTAGTAGAGAGACCTAATGGACCTATAGATCATGAGCTCCAACAATCCAAGATTAACCGGTTAAATTCATTAACCTTGTTAACCAACACTCGTTAACTACTAAGACACTCCACTATAGCCTAGTAGTTGCACTCCCCTCACTATAGATATATTTTTGTCCATTTGATATAACTATGATTAGTAAGTCGATCCTTCACAAGTTGTTCGTAACTAGAGTTGGGTCAATTAACCGTTTTACCCCTGAAGTTACTTCTTGTTTCTTATGTCCCACTGATCCTCTTATGAACAATTGGTTTGTGGTCAAACTAGTAAACCGAATCCCTCTCAGGCCAATGCGAGGGTGGGCCCCTTGTTTAATACCTAGAGTCAGTACCTAAGGGAACTACCTCTCTTCTATCCCTAAAAGTAGGTAGGAGCGAATTCCATCTTGCACCCCACGCCCCAGCCATTCACCTAGTGTTACCCCTGAAATGGGAGACCTATTGAGTCGGCGAACTCGAGTCACTCTCACCCATGCAATTCTAAGGATAATTTCGAATAAACAGAAGTTCATGGTTAGCTCAGGATTAAGATAGAGTTACCTAGGTCATTGAATGAAAAGAAAATCAGTCTCAACAGTAAACGACATTATAAAGTGAGAGTGATTTTCTTCATGGTCCAATCTTATTCAATACTCATTGCGTAGGACGCCACCACTCACATGTCTCCGCATGTACAATTTAGTAATCACATTGTTATGTCATATACAAAAGTGGGCCGCATCCACAGTGTCCCCAAGATAAGGTACTCAGCCTTATTCTTGTACTATAGATTATTTTGACTATAAACTTGAACTTGATCCACTCTTATGTTTCTACATATAGTTCAAGTAATCATACTATAGCTAGAGTATTCTTAGTTTATTCGATTTAGATTAACGATAGTAAAATACAATTTATTCAATAACAATCTTTACTGAATAAACATCAATGATAACTTTATTGAAAATAGAATATGTTTTTATTTACAAACTATGAGTTTTAGGACATAAAACCCAACAACCTGCATGATCAACATCCTCCCATAGGAAATCCTCACATAGGAAGAATCTTATGTGCAGGTTAACCTCTAACTACTTGCGTGTTCAATGTTCTACCATAGGATGGACCCACCATGCAGAATAGTCAATCTACCACTGAGTATCACAATCCTAACCAATGTAACACCTCGCTTGATGGTATCGTACAAGAGTGGAAAGGTGAGTGGAAACTAGTTGAACGCCATACCAGCTACTATCGGTTTAGAAATCTTTCTTCTACATCCTGAGGTACTTAGGTGGCCTTCTAGGTCTCAAGGGTGGTTAGGCGGTCTTGGTAGGGACTCAAGTCTCCACTCTCATAATTCCTGACTCCTTGAGTCTTTCATGGTTCAGAGTTGTAGGTTCTCACCATCTAATCATCCCTCATGATTCCACTTTACGACAACCATGTTTATGCACTCTACATATATATCAAATTTTGTGTCATGTGCTGACCATGGAACCCTTCACAATCTTTCACGAACTTTTTCCAAATTCTGGTGCATAACATGTGCTATCCAACTAATCCATAGAGATTATATTCTTCTTGAGACCAGAAATATATCTAAACTTCTTTAATGTCCTGATTTCTTACTCGAGTTTGTTTGCAGACATCTCCATTGATTTCAATCATCAAGGTTTTTCTTGTCGGCAAGATACACCTTAAAAAAAAATTCGGATTTGAAATTTTGAAACAATTTCTTACTTAGAGTAGAATGGAATAATGCGCCTAAATCCAAAATCCAAGATTCAATCGAGCTGTCCACAATAAGAATTATTGCAACACGTTACGTTTAGCATGTTTGGAGATTTTTTTCGGTTCTTTGATTTTCATCGTCCTTGTTTGTTTGGGCTCTTTCATTTACTTTTTCCCCTTTGATCAACACTAAGAGCATTGCCTTACGAATCTCCAATTTTCCGTTTTCAAATACTTTCGCTGAGAACTAAATCTCAAATTTAATTAAACTTCAACTTATTAGATATTTGGGAACGGTTGTTTGCGACAACAACAGTATCCCACAACTGTAAAGAGGACATCAAAATCAGTTCTTTAATTTAATCTTCAAAATTAATTTCCACCGAACTCAGTTGACTTAAAATCATATTGAATTCATTTATATGATCCACAACAGATCTACCTTCAGACATTTGTAGATTGAAAAATCTTCGAATCAAATACACCTTGTTCATACTCAACGGTTTTTCGTACCTATTTAATAGCGCCTTCAATAGAACTTACATTATCTTCTCCTTGATAATGTGAAACGCCACATTTTTTGACAGTGTCAACCAAATCAACCCTAAGGCCTGCCGATCCTTGAGCTTTCGCTGCTCTGTGGTTATGATATTTGGTTTCACCCCAATAGAGATTCATGGAGATCTTTCTGGTACAGAAAATCTTCCATCTACATCTTCTAGAAACCAAAATTGGATCAATTGAACTTCTCTCAATTCCAATCTTTGAGCTTTCCATCTTCACATATGTTATAACCAAGATCAAATTTGAGTCATACATACTTATGCGTCTGTCATGTTTTCATTATGTTTTCAGGCATCTTCGCTACGAGAGAAGCATCAAGGTCTTGCATGGCCAACAAATCAGTAACTTTGCGCCAAACACCAAAATTATTGATTCCATCAAATTTTTCTACTTCAAGATTAAAACTCAAAATTCTCGATCCACATCCTGATTTAATATCAGATGACTCTGCCATTTGTAACAAGTAATCTGGATGAAAGTAGAAAAATACAATTCTTGAAAATTGATTTTCAAGAAAATAAGCACGATTGTGAGCATGTTTTGTAGTTGATGGGGTCAAAACTTTTAGAATACCCCAAATACCACAACCAGGCTTTGATACCACTTGTACAAAAATGATACAATCTTCAAAGCTCTAATACCATTTGTTATGCGCCGAAATGCTACAACCACAAAACTATGATATCAATTGTTGTACCAATAGTGGAAGCAAGATCAAATGTACTCACAACACCAACTAATGAAATTTTAACAAAAAGACAAAGATTTATGTGGTTCAGAGACAAGAAATTCCCCTACATCCACGTATAGCCACCAATCACTAATAATCAAAGTGTTTACAAGTATACTAATAATCAAAGTGTTTACAAGTGAATACTTCACTCTCACGCTACAAAGTCTCTTACAAAAAAGTTTATCCAAAATGTCACTCAAAATACAATGTGACACACAAACTCAATCAAATTCCGATATCCTCAATCTCCTAGACAAACCCTTTATATAGGGATAATTGAGGTAGAATATGAATGTTATATATATACTAAATGAGGATTAATAACCAAAATAAATAAGATATTAATTAAAATGGTTAAAGATTAAATAACCAAATTAATATTTTTATTTAACCAAAACGAGTTAATAACTAAATTAAATAAAAAAATTTATGACAATTTACAACAAGTTCATAATTTGCTTAATCGGTGGAGATGATTACCAATTTAACCTTAAGAGTCAACTTTTTTTAGAACGGTAACGACCCTAATTTTCTTTAACCTAATTAGTGACGTCACTTATGCATACATAACTTATTAAGCGTAAGCTCATCATAAATAACCTTCTATTTCGTAATCGAACCAAAACATCCTTATCTCTAAAAATAAACTTTCAAATAACTGAATTTAAAAATGAAAACATCCTTATCTCTAAAAATAAACTTTCTAATAACTGAATTTAAAAATGAATCCGCTCCCAAACAACCTTATCTCCAAAAATAAACTTTCAGATAACTGAATTTAAGAATCAATCTAGACTTTCAAATAACTGAATTTGAAACAACCCTAACTCTAAAAATAAACTTTCAAATAAATGAATTTAAAAATGAATCCGCTCCAAAAATAAACTTTCAAATAAATGAATTTAAAAATGAATCCGCTCCAAAACAACCTTATCTCCAAAAATAAACTATCAGATAACTGAATTTAAGAATGAATTAGAATTTCAAATAACTGAATTTAAAAATAAATCAATGTAACTTAAAACAATCGAATGGTGAACTCCTAAAAATATCCCATCTCCAAGGTTCTCAGCTGTAAACTCCTAAAAATATCCCATCTCCAAGGTTCTCAGCTTCCGTACATTGGCTTACCTCCTAAAAATATCTCATCTCCACGTTCAAATAACTGAATTTAAAAATGAATCTAAATAAAGCTCTTACCTCCTAAAAATATCCCATCTCCACCTTCAAATAACTGAATTTAAAAATGAATCTAAATAAAGCTAAATGAATTTAAAAATAAATCTAAATAAAGCAATACTGTAACGTAAAACAGTCCAAGGGTAAACTCCTAAAAATATCCCATCTCCAATTTACATGTGTTCTCAGCTTCAAGCTTGGTCAACCGTACATTGTTGCCATGCCTTTACCCGAAAAAAAAAATGTAGGGTCTTTACCTAAAAATGTAGGTAACACGTGGCTTGAGGCTTGAGTATTTTATGAAATAATCAGTAAGTCACCCACTATTGGGGTTAGGAATGCAAACACATGCATCATATGAGCGGGACCTTGACTTTTCATAAAACTTTTCATAAACTTTTCATAGCCTTGGGAGCTTTCCTATTCTGGGTAGGGTTGGGTGTGTGGTACTCCTTCACACAGCTTTCCTATTCTGGGTAGGGTTGGGTGTGTGGTACTCCTTCACACACGACCCATGTACGTGTACATGGACCCACCAGGCGACCTCGTAAACATACCCCCTGGACCTGACTTGGTCGAGCACAACGTGTTACACGTAGCCGAACACCACAGAATAGAAAAGGGCCCGCATGATATCATGACAAACATAAATATCGTATTTCATTCTTTCGTAACATAAAGGGGAAGAATCTCGATGCACGTGACATACATCATGAGGTCCCTTAACATATCTAACATGACATTACATAAGTAGTGCTAACATCGCATATATGTTTCTTACATTACATGGCGTCTCACATGACCCACATTACATGGCATACTACATAACACGATTGTGAGCACGTTTCATGGTTGATGGGGGTCAAAACTTTTAGAATTCCCGAAATACGACAACCACGCTTTGATACCAGTTGTTGTGTGCCGAAATGCTCCACAAAACTATGATACCAATTGTTGTACCAATAGTGGAGGCAAGATCGAAAATGGCTTTAATCTTATATTATAATAAAGTTAATACAACCTTCAAAGCTCTGATACCACTTGTTGTGTGCCGAAATGCTACAACCACAAAACTATGATACCAATTGTTGTACCAATAGTGGAAGCAAGATCGAAAAATGGCTTTAATCTTATATTATAATAAAGTTAATTGTAGCTTTTGTTGGGGTTCAAGTTGTTACAAGAATTCAACATATAAACAGGTACCTACGACATATAACGTTCATGTTGTAAATGGACATTTGGGGAACGATCCTCTTTTGTTGACGGAAAGAAATATTCTCTATTCTATTCAATGTACTAGCTCACAATCATGGAGAATACGTACTAAAGGGCAATAATGCTCTAAACGGGTGCTCTAACCAACTGAGCTACAAGAGCTACTTGAAACAAAAAACATACCAATTCTTAAATCACCAAACGAATAAACACCCAAGCTAGTGTATCATAAAATACAAACCAAAAGACATATTTATATGAATGAGAAAAATAAGCAAAATACTAATTTGTCTTTTTAATGTAAACCCAAATCAAATAAAATTGTATTACGAAATAGATATGTTATGAAACTCTTGAAATTCGATCTAATATTACTGTTGAAGAACAAGATGTTTAGATCTAAATTATCCAAGAAACCACAAAACGATAAGCAATCAATCCAAGAGAAAGTTTTTGAACCGATTACCTCAATGATTAAGATAAAGAGTAAAAAGGAAAAAAAAACAAAAAAACTCATTTATAAACTCATGATTCAAATCGCTTCACAGAATAACTCAGTCAAGCCTACTTGCATAACTCTAGCACGTAAATCTAAACACAAGAAATGCAAAAGAACAAGTTCATGGGTAAAGAAGCATACTATTCAACTTTTATTCTAATATCCAAAATCTTTGTACCATACTAATAACATAAATGACTATTTATAACCTTGAAAATAAACCTTTAAAGTAATATATAGTCTATTGAAATGTTGTAAATGTCTTGTCCATCAATACCATAACGTCCATTAATTAATTTTAACTTAGAATTTTAATATAATATTATAAAGTGAAAAAAATACTATAAAACATCTCTAAATTTAAACACCTACCCTACAATCTTATTATCCACCAAGAAGTTTTTGTGGCATAATTAAGACACCTTATTCGTTCATTCTCCCATTCTTCAAGAGGATTCGTCCTCGAATTCAATTGATTTCCTTGTAATGCAAACTTAAAATTATTTTCATTCCGTGGTTTTAATCTTGTCGAGGTCTTCCCTTTTATCTTTAGGTCATGCATGGATGTAAAAGTGAAATGGGAGTGTCGCTTCCTATGCAGCCCATTGGTCTTATTTTTTTCCATGAGTTAGATATTGGCACGAGTTGAAATTAATTATTCAAACTTGCTTTATAATAAGAATTTTAATTTTCGACAAGAATTCAACCGAAAAGGTAGATACACATAGATTGAGTGCTCCCCTTAGAAAGAAAATTCTTTTACTTCCAAGTTTCTGTATTTGTACCTTTGGTATACAAAATATTGTTCCCCTAAAAAACTAGAATCATTTTTCTTTTTAGTCTCTATACCCACGTCAAATATTTCTTTTTATTTTTCATTTTCTTCACTTTTTGTCTCTAATGGCCATTGAGCAACATATAATTTGTATACTGTATTTGCTGGCCTACCTAGAACCTAAAGCTCGGATACGAAATGACCGCTCTAACCAACTAAGCTACAAGAGCCACTTCGAAAAGTATTTGTACCTTTGGTATACAAAATATTGTTCTAAAAAACTAGAATCATTTTTCTTTTTAGTCTCTATACCCACGTCAAATTTAAAGTCCATCAAATATAATATCAATAATATCAATATAATGACACCAGAAAACAGTCCAAACTCTGATGGAATACACATCGGTCCATCAAATAAGATCACAATCACAAAGTCCAAAATTGCAATTGGAGATGATTGCATTTCTCTTGGAGATGGAAGCAAACTAATTGAAGTCACCAACGTGACGTGCAGACCAAGACATGGAATAAGCATCGGAAGTCTTGGAAGATACACTAACGAAGAACTTGTTGAAGGTGTCATCGTAAAGAACTGCACGTTAATTAACACCACTAATGGTGTTAGGATCAAAACGTGGCCAGCTTCTGCTGCTAGCAGCACCGCCACCAATATGCACTTTTTGGACATTATAATGGTCAATGTTAGCAACCCTATTCTAATAGACCAAGAGTATTGTCCGTGGAATCAGTGCAATCGGCAGGTATGGATCGCATTCTCGAACCTTTCATTCATTTTTTCATTATAACTTAACAAATAAACCATTTGTTGTCTCATTTTAATTTTTAGATTCCTTCAAAAATTAAGATTAGTACAGTGAGCTTCAAGAACATTAGAGGAAGTTCTGCAACTCTGCTGGCAATCAAACTTATTTGCAGCCGTCACTTACCATGTGACGATGTAAAAGTAAGCAACATTGACCTCACTTACAATGGAATAAAAGGTCCTATTTCTTCCCAATGCATGAATGTGAAACCTATCATTTCAGGAAGACCGAACCCCAAGATATGCTCCTCTCCTTATGTTGTCCAATGGATTGTTCATTGCCATAGAACTTCAAATATAATAGACAACCTTAATTAAAAAAGAAGACCGCCTCTATCCATTTGACTCTCATTCTTTTGAGTTTCTTTTGTTGTACTTTTCGAAATAAATAAGATGGTCGACTGTTTGAAGGAGACTTTGTGTCGTGAACAACCTAATGTTTTTATTACCACCACCTTATATAATAAAATTGTTCCAAGTCTTGTTTTTTTCGTTCTAGTTTTGAATTCGAAATAAGACAATGTAATTGTAACAACCATTATTAAAAAAAAAAACTAATCGATTACTCAAGAAAAGAATCTTTAACCAACAAAAATATCTAACTCTTTCAATTAGTTACCCTAAACAAATCAATTACCATTAGAAATCTTTTAGACAGAATGGATGAGTTAGATTTAATCTCCTAACTACTTCCCATATTGCACAGATCCATCTTTATTGTTAAAGAAGAATTAAAATTTGAGGTGAGTAATCCAACAAGTCGTGTCCTTAAATCTATCTTTTTCATCAATAGTTTAATTTTGGTTGCAACTTTTGGATATGACTTGTTAAAATTTAGCTTTCAGATTAGAAAATTAAGTGACAAGTATTAATATGTATTTTAGGAATTTACATTTAATATCGAATTATCTACCTATTTATCCCGACCAAGTTTAGTTATAGGAAAAATGTCGATAGTCCTAGAAAAATTAAATATCAAAAGTAGCTAAATGTTCTAGGAGTTTAATGTACCAGAACTCATCAAAATTTGCCCAAATCCATGGTAAATAAGGCCAAAAAATAATAGAAATCACAAAAGAGAGAAAATAAAAACAGAATTTGGTCTTGATCGATGATGCTATGTTTCGTGTTTTCAAGTCTTAAGATATTTGTTGTTCGTGAGTTTAGCTGGGTCGAGTTGAGATATTTTTAGACCTAACGCAATTAATTGGATCATAAATTTATTCAACTCAAACAACCCTTACTACATAATTAAATCTTTTGATTTTATTGTTTAGAATAAAATCTTAAGAAAAAGAAAAAAAAAAGGAACTAACCAATTTGGAAATGGCAAATGTTTCCCTGCTAAGATTTGGACCACGATTTCAAATTTGGATTCAGCAACTAGCAACTGATACCCTTGACGTTCCCCTGCATCTACCATGACATACCTACATTACCAACTTATCTTGAATTGCTTATAAGAGTGAAAACTATCCACACAAACCAACACCATTTTTTGTAGCATGCTTTTTCCTTACTCACATGCCTCCTAAGATGTAATCTCATACCTAAAATTTGGACCTTGGGAATCCAAATTTGGCATCTAATGGCCCCCACAATTTCTTGCCTCTTCAATGATATGGTCACATTAGTTACTTGTTTTGAATTGCTCCTAGGAGTGAAAACTATCTCTAAAAATCATGTTGCCTACTTTGATGCTTCAAGCATAAGACTCAAAAGTTAAGAGTGTTTAGTTTCGAACAATATTATGTTTGGCTACCTCTTGAAATTTTCTTAACAAACATGTGGGTAAAGACAAAATATGCTAAAAACAACTCATGTTGATCGGTAAGAATAATCTCCCTGCTTAGAAACACTTCATGAGGAGTAAATAATGTGGTCATATTGCAAAAGATGTCAAATGCTAGAGCCATTGGGTGTCAAATTCATACTAAAAAATTTGGTTCATATCTTGTTCATGGAACATTACATAAATCGGTTTAAGAGGTTCTTGCTTTTTTTTTTTTTTTTTTTTTTTTTTTTCTGGAGATGTAATCCGTTTCATGCCTCCTAAGATGTACTCGGTTTCGAGAAATTTCTCGAGATGTAATTTCATTTTTGAGAGAAAGAGTGAGAGATTGGTGTGTTTGGCTCAACCCGAGAGTCTATTTATAGAGACTCTTCAAGAATTTTTGTCAATAATATATTTACATATTTAATATTACTAGGATATAATACCTTATACAAACTATATTTAAATATTATAAGATATCCTAATATATATTTAATTAATTTAAATCTCATTCAAATTTTAAATATATTTTTATTTAATGTATCATACATTAATTGATTTAATATTTAATTGTATCTCATACAATAAATATATTTTTCTTTTTTTTTATATATTTAATATATTAAATATTAATTTGAAACCTTCAAATTAAATATATTTTCTCAATTTATTTAATATATCTAATATATTCAATATTAGTTTGACATTTCAAATTAAATTTATTTTCTCATTTATATTTAATATATCTAATATATTAAATACCAATTTGAACCCTTCAAATTTTCTTTCAAATAAATTGAACCTTTAGCGTTACTATGAGCTAGCAAGGAAACCCTATGGACCTACCGATTACAAGCTCCAATGATACAAAATTAATTAATTAAACTTTTTAATTAATCAATTTCCATTCATTAACGGTAGGTCACTCCACTATAAACCTAGAGTTGCACTCTTATGCACTGTAGGACAAGTTATGTCCATTGATATAATCATTACAAGCAAGTCGATCCTTCACGAGTTGTTCATAACTACAGCAGGGTCAAAAGTCCGTTTTACCCCTGTAATTACATTTTTCAACTTAAATACCACTGATTCTCTAATAAACAATTTGTTTATGATCCAATCATAAACTAAGTCCCTCTCGGACCAGTGAGAGGGTGGGGCCCCATTGTTCAAGTCCCGAAATAAGTACTTAAGAGAACAACTCATCTAGTTTCCTCGTATGGGAAGGAGTGAATTTCATCTCATGATATTATGTTCCAAACTCCCTATTTGGTCAAGTCCCTAAAATGGTAGGCATATTGAATCGGCCTAAAGGGCAATTCTCACCCATGTAAATTAAAGGACAAGCCCTCACAGGCAGGAGTTCATAACTCACTCAGGATTAAGATCGACTCGCACATAATCATCGTGTGAAATATTAATCTTCTCAATTAACGGATTTATAAAGAGAGATTAATCATTTCTTGGTTCAGTCTTATACAAACTCATTGTATAGGGTACCCCCACTTACATGTCTCCACATGAACGATTTGAATCAAATCATTTGTAACAATTACAAAGTCTGTCATATCAATAGTGTTACCAGGATAAGACATCCAACTTTATCCATATACTATAGACTCTTTAGGTTATTACTTGAACACGATCCTCTTGTATGTCAACCAAATACTGTTCAAGATTACATTAATAACCTTGGATTTTCATACCATGGATAACAATTAAATTATAAATAAAATAATAAAAATTATTGTTAAAAACCTAAATAATTAATTACGAGGCTTTAAGGCATAAATCCCAACAAATATGACATGTATTAAGTGACAACTATATGTACGTAGTCTAGAAAAACGCCTCAAGTTGACAATTCCTCTCTGACTTCTAAGCTCCCGAGAACCCTATCACCACGATCGGTAGCTTCACAGACCTGAAAAAGAAATGTAAATAAGAATGAGTATAAATATATTCAGTAAGCAACATACTTATAGGCTCTTATCGCATCCATGTCATAGTAGGGAACCACCAACTTACTCTATAGGCTCTAGAGTTTCAACAATCTTGGTACACACACCTGAGCAGAAGATTTAACCTTCGTAGCGGTATCCGACGTCTGAGGATGAGGCGCTACGACATATAACTTTGTACCAGGTGAGGAACATGGTGAGTGCCAGCCTGCTCGTCGTCCATGGAGGAGTGAACTGGCGAACCCGTCACACAGGCCATGAGATCGCCCAAGGTTGGGGCGTGCTACTTTCCGATACAAGCCAGCTCGACAAGTTATTGATGGTGTTAATATAAAACATGCGGAAGCAATTTGGATCTTAGGAACTCTTAGAACATCAATTATAGTAAATAACTAGCTTGTTCATAAGTATTAAAACTCAAGGTATTTGAGTACTAACCTTTTGTAGTTCAAATTCCTTTTTCCTCATGAATCAGTTTCGAACCACCACTAGTGTCTTCTCCACTATTCTCCGGCCTTAGAATGGAATTGTGTAATCCGATGAGTGACTAAACTTGGGAGTGATTTAGTATATATGAAGAGAGAGTTTGTGAGAGTTTTTCTCAAGGTTTTCGAAGGGAGAAGTTCCATGTACCTTGATCACTCTGTTTATAGAGTTATGTTTGCATGTTCATGTAAATTTGAGATCGCCAAATTTGACACTCAATATTCCACTCAAATGTTTGGGATTATGTGGCAAGCATGCAAGTTTGAGCTCACCAAATTTTCACACTAAAAATAACACTAAAATTTGTGGGGGTTTATTTGGCAAGCATGCAAGTTTGGTTAAACCAAATTTTGACACCTCAAAATTCCATTGACTCAAACATCGATTTTTCCATTAGTGAAGACAACATTTTGACTTTCTTCATTTTAATTCGGTAACTAATTTGAAATTATTATATTAAAGGATTAATTAAACTATTTAATTAATATTTATTATTAATTCAAATGCCAATCCCAATCCCAATCAATTCCGACACATATTTCACTAAAATATTTAAATCTTATTTAAATATCTGAGATTCTCTCTTTTTGTTTAATTCGTAAATAAAACAAAAATGCGGTTAAATATATCTTATATATGTAGCGTATATTCCCTAATTTGAATTCGAACACTTCGAACCCACTCGTCACCTGTTCTATGGTTTAGTCCGATATGAGCTAGCAGAGGGACCTAATGGACCTATAAATCATGGACTCCAACGATCCAAGATTAACTGGTTAAATTCATTAACCTTGTTAACCAACACTCGTTAACTACTAGGACACTCCACTATAGCCTAGTAGTTGCACTCCCCTCACTATATATATATATATTTATGTCCATTTGATATAACCATGATTAGTAAGTCGATCCTTCACAGATTGTTGGTAACTAGAGCTGGGTCAATTAACCGTTTTACCCCTGAAGTTACTTCTTGTTCCTTATGTCCCATTGATCCTCTAATGAAAAATTGGTTTATGATCCAACCACCGAATCCCTCTCAGGCCAATGAGAGGGTGGGGCCCCTTGTTTAAGACCTGGAGTTAGTACTTAAGGGAACTACCTCTCTTCTATCCCCAAAAGTGGGTAGGAGCGAATTCCATCTTGCACCCCACGTCCCCAGCCTATTGAGTTGGCGAACTCGAGCCACTCTCACCCATGCCAATCTAAGGATAATTTCGAATAAATAGGAGTTCAAGGTTAGCTCAGAATTAAGATCGAGTTACCTAGGTCATTGAATGAAAAGTAAATAAGTCTCAACGACATTATAAAGTGAGAGTGATTTTCTTCATGGTCCGATCTTATGCAATACTCATTGCATAGGACGCCCCCACTCACATGTCTCTGCATGTACAATTTAGTGATCACATTGTTTATGTCATATACAAAAGTGGACCGCATCCATAGTGTCCCCAAGATAAGGTACTCAGCCTTATCCCTGTACTATAGATCATTTTGACTATATACTTGAACTTGATCCACTCTTATGTCTCTACATATAGTTCAAGTACTCATACTATAGCCAGAGTATTCTTAGTTTATTGGATTTAGATTAACGATCGTAAAATACACTTTATTCAATAACAATCTTTACTGAATAAACATCAATGATAACTTTATTGAAAATAGAATATGTTTTTATTTACAAACTATGAGTTTTAGGACATAAAATCCAACTATTTTGTGACGATGATTTTCCTTTTTCATCAGCTTCACAAACTTTGACGTTAGCTCCTTCAACTCCCATTTTACCACTTCATGATTCATCCTACTCAAACATCCATTCTAGTCCTCCCCCACCTTCTATTCCTTCACCTACTACCTCGTTGTCTCCTCCGCCTTCTATTCCTTCTCCAGATACACCCACTAATTCTAATCTTATCCCACCTGATACATCAGTTCCACTCTGACGTTCTACTCGTACAAAACAGCCTCCAGCTTGTTATAATGATAATGAGATGTCTTCTGGAGCCAATCATTTAACCTCTAGCTCAATTCTGAACACTGGCACAAGGTATCCCTTTCATGATTACTTTTCATTCTCTCGTTTTTCTCCTACTCAAAGTGGTTTTCTAGCTCTTATTACAGTCCAGACATAACCTAAAACCTATGATGAGGAAGTTGGCGACCCATTATGGCAGCAGGCTATGAATGATGAAATTGCAGCCTTGGAACGTAATCATACTCGGTCTCAAAGAAATTCAACATCTCAAGACTAGTTTACTCGAGAAATTCCTTATCAAAGATTTAGGGAATTTGAAATATTTTCTAGGCATTGAATTTTCTAGGTCTAGAAAAGAAATTTTTATCTCCGAAAGAAAGTATGCTCTAGACATTTTTCAAGACACAGGTCTAACATGAGCACGTCCAGAAAGATTTCCTATGGAGCAAAATCTGAAACTTTCTTTAACAAAAGGGGAGAAGTTGAATGATCCAAGTAAATACAAACGGTTGATTGGCAGATTAACATATTTATCAATTGCTAGGCCTGACATAGTGTATTCAGTTCGTATGCTTAGTCAATTTATGCATGAACCAAGAAAACCACATTGGGAGGTAGCTCTTCGAGTTCTGAGATACCTCAAAGGTACTCCTAGTCAAGAACTTGTACTACCATCTGAAAACAACTTAAGATTACAAGCATATTGTGATTCAGACTGGGGCGGTTGTCGAACTTCCAGATGATCAATTTCTTGGTTCTGCATTTTCCTTGGAAATTCAATTATTCATTGGAAGTCTAAAAAACAAATCAATGTGTCCAGATCATCAGCAGAAGCTGAGTATCATCAAACCATGTTATTCATGAAAGTACGAAACACATAGAAATAGATTGTCATATAGTTCGAGAAAAATTACAAGCTGTAATCATCAAACCATGTTATGTTTCGACTAAAATGCAATTTGTAGATATTTTCACTAAAACATTGGGAAGACGTCAGTTCGAATTTTTGAAAGACAAGTTCGGTGTGATTGACAGACACTCTCTAACTTGAGGGGGAGTATTAAGATATAATATTAGGAGAATATATTATAATAATTAGTGTTGGAATATATCTTATACATTCTTAATTAATATTTTTGTTACTTTATGATTTGATTAGTAGTATATTTTATTTGACTCTCAAGATTTAGTTAGTTAATATTTTCCCTTAATTTTAGGTAATCGTCTGTAGCTTGTATCCTATTTAAACATTGTGAATATTAATGAAGATGTAACTTTCTGTCCCAATTCTATTTCTCATTCTTAACATAACTCCAAGTCAGAAATAGAACGGGCCTAATTACTTACAAAAGAAACAAGAACCAGAAAAGAAAGAGTGTGGTGTCCTAGCTTATCAAGGACACGATAAAGAGCCTACAAGTAGGCTACTTGCTGAGTCTTGTACTCCTTCCTTATTTTGCATTTTTTTTTTTCAGGTAATAAGGAGCTAGTCGAGGTTGGGAGCGGACTCCGAAGCAGGTGTCATAGACAAGCCTCACCCGTCGTCTTCAACCCATTTGTTTTGAAATATTTTGTGTTCGTTCCTTATTCGGTGTTTTAACTATTATGTTGTGTTTTAATTACTCATGTATGAACACTGTTTTGTTTTAAGTAATGTTATGTTTTAAATACTGTTTGTTTTATTTCGTGAAAGTTTACTCACCTTTTTGGAGTATCGAGTCAGACCGGTCCTTACATATGATGACCAGATAAAAGCCTCGTTGGGCTAGGTCATGAAACACTATGAAATTAGTCTAGGTGAAGGACCCGAACGACCATAACATAAAATTAATTTTCATATTATAGTTTTACTTTTTTAATTAAAAATTTTAGAGAGAAATAACAGTTTCAATCATATATTTTTCCATTTAAAAAATAACAGTTATCAATCACGGTTCTATTTTTATTATAAACTATTTAACAACAGTAAAAAAAAAATAATAATAAAAGAATTAATTAATAATAACTAATCCCTTCCCTCTCCCAATAACTACCACCCTAAAATACTCAACTAACTTCTTCTCACAAAACCATATGTTACAAAAAAGAAAATAATGAATTAGAAATACAAACAAATGGGTTAGTTTATTTATTTATTTATTTTTGGGTTATTACCAGATCAACGGTTATCTTCCATTACACTCATTTTCAACTATAAAGAGTGAAACAAATCATGCACAAACAAATGTGTTCATACCCATCTCTTTTTCTCTCCCATTTCAACCACATGAGTTTATTTTCAACACTTGCACTTTCTCTCTTAATTTCATTATTCTTTGCTAACCAAGTGACTACCATCGAAGGATCATTCCTCCAAAACCCAAAGATTATGGTCAAGATAACAAATGCTCTAAAATCTAAAAATCAGCTCGCTGTTCACTGCAAATCAAGCAATGATGACTTGGGAGTCCACATGCTGACTCCTTTGGCCAGCTACGACTTCAGTTTTCGTCCAAATTTATGGGGCACAACATTGTTTTACTGTTCCTTCCAATGGCCTAGCTCGTTTCATTACTTCAATGTCTACATAGATAAGAGAGATAGAGATAATTGTGAAAGTATGCTATGTTCGTGGCATATGAGTGAGGAAAATGTCTGTATGTTCAACTATAAAACCGATAATTATGATATTTGCTACAACTGGTCAGGCAAAAAATTCATGTATCCATAAATTTGAAAGTTTGATTTTAATATTTAAATAAATAAATATTTTTTATATGTTGTTTATCTGGGATTATTATTATTATTATTACTTTTTTTTTTTTTTTAAAGCTTGACATGATTAGTACGAGTGAAATATAAACGATGTTAATTACCTATCGACATAAATTATAATATGAACATTTGTTAACTTATTTTGGTCACGATTGATAATCAAAACAACTATATCAGATGGGACATTGCATTAGAAGGATTTTGAGGTAGGGTAAAGGTGAGGTAGAGCCTTAGGCTTGGCCTAGAGTAGAGGCAAGTCGGTTAGAGTTGTTACATGTATGATTGAACAAAGTTTAGTTTCTATATAAGTCATGTTTGGTTAGTGACCAACCTTGTCTAAAGTCTAATGTAGCCATAAAGTCAGGCAAAAAAAAGATTTTTCATGAGTGTGACAAAATCGTGACGTTGTATGGTTGAAAATGTACGACTGTGACAATATTTGAAAATGCTAACACATTGTACAGGGAGGTCCATCGAATCAAGTTCACAACCAATTGTTATTAGAAGACAGTCACGGGGTAGTAGTCCCATTTATTTAAGTTCCCAACTTTGGGAGAAATTAATAGAAAATGTTGGGTTTATATAAGGAAATGATAAAACAAATATATGATACAAAAGGCACTTTACATCATGTCATAAGGTAATAATACATACATTTTCCTTGAGAAATGACATATTAGAGGAGGGAAATACGGACTTACCCTAAGAAGGCATTTCGCAACTCGATCGTAGACGGTAAAATAACAATTTAAAGGGTCATTATTTTTTTAAACAAATTGAGAACGAGGAGTTTCCAAAATTTCTAAACCATTTTGGATTATAAAGAACAATAAACGGGGTTTGTCAAATAGTTATCAAATTGTTGTGTCATTTAATGAAAGAAAGTAAGAACTATTTCAAATGAACCCTATGTAGCTGATCTGGATCTCTTCGTGGTGGTTTGGTTTAAGGTTTTGTTTACGATGCTTATGAATGAAATAATTATGTTTGGTGTAGTATGGAAAATGTTATAAGAAAGAGAGGACCAATTCATCTTAGGATCATGTATTCATGATACGTAGATGTACGACATAGAGACTAGTAAAGAGTTAACCAATTCATCTTGGGATCATGTATAAAACTGTGATTGATAAATACGATTTGGGGAGCCAAGTGATGAGATATGATGTAACGCCCAAAAAAAATAAAGGAAATTAGCTCCAAAAATAACAAGCGCCCCATGTAAGATCCAAAGGATTCAAGGACTTGAAATTAAGAGGATCAAGCAAGTATGCTCTAGACATTTTTCAAAGAAATTCAACATCTCAAGACTTGTTTACTCGAGAAATTCCTTATCAAAGATTTAGGGAATTTGTAATATATTATAGGCATTGAATTTTCTAGGTCTAGAAAAGAAATTTTTATCTCTCAAAGGAAGTATGCTCTAGACATTTTTCAAGACACTGGTCTTACAGGAGCACATCCACAAAGATTTCCTATGGAGCATAATCTGAAACTTTCTTTAACAGAAGGGGAGAAGTTGAATGATCCAAGTAGATACAGACGGTTGATTGGAAGATTAATATATTTATCCGTTACTAGGCCTGACATAGTGTATTCAGTTCGTGTGCTTAGTCAATTTATGCATGAACCAAGAAAACCACATTGGGAGGCAACTCTTCGAGTTCTGAGATACATCAAAGGTATTCCTGGTCAAGGACTTGTAGTACCACCTGAAATCAACTTAAGATTACAAGCATATTGCGATTCAGACTGGGGCGGTTGTCGAACTTCCAGACCATTAATTTCTAGGTTCTGCATTTTCCTTGGAAATTCAATTATTCCTTGGAAGTCTAAAAAGCAAACCAATGTGTCCAGATCATCAGTAGAAGCCGAGTGTCGAGCGGTGACAAATACTTGTTTAGAGTTAGCTTGGTTAAGATACATTCTTCAAGACTTGAAAGTTCCACTGTCCGAACCAGCATTATTGTATTGTGATAATCAAGCATCATTACAGATAGCAGCCAATCCAGTTTTTCATAAACGTACGAAACACATAGAAATAGATTGTCATATAGTTCGAAGAAAATTACAAGCTAGAATCATCAAACCATGTTATGTTTCGACTAAAATGCAATTGGCGGATATTTTCACTAAAAATTTGGGAAGAAGTCAGTTCGATTTTTTGAAAGACAAGTTCGGTGTGATTGACAGCCACTCTCCAACTTGAGGGGGAGTATTAAGATATAATATTAGGAGAATATATTATAATAATTAGTGTTGGAATATATCTTATACATTCTTAATTAATATTTTTTTTACTTTATGATTTGATTAGTAGTATATTTTATTTGACTCTCAAGATTTAGTTAGTTAATATTTTCCCTTAATTTTAGGTATTCGACGGTAGCTTGTATCCTATTTAAACATTGTGAATATTAATGAAGATGTAACTTTCTGTCCCAATTCTATTTCTCATTCTTAACATAACTCCAAGTCAGAAATAGAACGGGCCTAATTACTTACAAAAGAAACAAGAACAAGAAAAGAAAGAGTGTGGTGTCCTAGCTTATCAAGGACACGATAAAGAGCCTACAAGTAGGCTACTTGCTGAGTCTTGTACTCCTTCCTTATTTTGCATTTTTTTTTTCAGGTAATAAGGAGCTAGTCGAGGTTGGGAGCGGACTCCGAAGCAGGTGTCATAGACAAGCCTCACCCGTCGTCTTCAACCCATTTGTTTTGAAATATTTTGTGTTCGTTCTTTATTCGGTGTTTTAACCATTATGTTGTGTTTTAATTACTCATGTATGAACACTGTTTTGTTTTAAGTAATGTTATGTTTTAAATACTGTTTGTTTTATTTCGTGAAAGTTTACTCACCTTTTTGGAGTATCGAGTCAGACCGGTCCTTACATATGATGACCAGATAAAAGCCTCGTTGGGCTAGGTCATGAAACACTATGAAATTAGTCTAGGTGAAGGACCCGAACGACCATAACATAAAATTAATTTTCATATTATAGTTTTACTTTTTTAATTAAAAATTTTAGAGAGAAATAACAGTTTCAATCATATATTTTTCCATTTAAAAAATAACAGTTATCAATCACGGTTCTATTTTTATTATAAACTATTTAACAACAGTAAAAATAATAATAATAATAAAAGAATTAATTAATAATAACTAATCCCTTCCCTCTCCCAATAACTACCACCCTAAAATACTCAACTAACTTCTTCTCACAAAACCATATGTTACAAAAAAGAAAATAATGAATTAGAAATACAAACAAATGGGTTAGTTTATTTATTTATTTATTTTTGGGTTATTACCAGATCAACGGTTATCTTCCATTACACTCCTTTTCAACTATAAAGAGTGAAACAAATCATGCACAAACAAATGTGTTCATACCCATCTCTTTTTCTCTCCCATTTCAACCACATGAGTTTATTTTCAACACTTGCACTTTCTCTCTTAATTTCATTATTCTTTGCTAACCAAGTGACTACCATCGAAGGATCATTCCTCCAAAACCCAAAGATTATGGTCAAGATAACAAATGCTCTAAAATCTAAAAATCAGCTCGCTGTTCACTGCAAATCAAGCAATGATGACTTGGGAGTCCACATGCTGACTCCTTTGGCCAGCTACGACTTCAGTTTTCGTCCAAATTTATGGGGCACAACATTGTTTTACTGTTCCTTCCAATGGCCTAGCTCGTTTCATTACTTCAATGTCTACATAGATAAGAGAGATAGAGATAATTGTGAAAGTATGCTATGTTCGTGGCATATGAGTGAGGAAAATGTCTGTATGTTCAACTATAAAACCGATAATTATGATATTTGCTACAACTGGTCAGGCAAAAAATTCATGTATCCATAAATTTGAAAGTTTGATTTTAATATTTAAATAAATAAATATTTTTTATATGTTGTTTATCTGGGATTATTATTATTATTATTACTTTTTTTTTTTTTTTAAAGCTTGACATGATTAGTACGAGTGAAATATAAACGATGTTAATTACCTATCGACATAAATTATAATATGAACATTTGTTAACTTATTTTGGTCACGATTGATAATCAAAACAACTATATCAGATGGGACATTGCATTAGAAGGATTTTGAGGTAGGGTAAAGGTGAGGTAGAGCCTTAGGCTTGGCCTAGAGTAGAGGCAAGTCGGTTAGAGTTGTTACATGTATGATTGAACAAAGTTTAGTTTCTATATAAGTCATGTTTGGTTAGTGACCAACCTTGTCTAAAGTCTAATGTAGCCATAAAGTCAGGCAAAAAAAAGATTTTTCATGAGTGTGACAAAATCGTACCCATAAAGTCGGGCAAAAAAAAGATTTTCCATGAGTGTGACAAAATCGTGACGTTGTATGGTTGAAAATGTACGACTGTGACAATATTTGAAAATGCTAACACATTGTACAGGGAGGTCCATCGAATCAAGTTCACAACCAATTGTTATTAGAAGACAGTCACGGGGTAGTAGTCCCATTTATTTAAGTTCCCAACTTTGGGAGAAATTAATAGAAAATGTTGGGTTTATATAAGGAAATGATAAAACAAATATATGATACAAAAGGCACTTTACATCATGTCATAAGGTAATAATACATACATTTTCCTTGAGAAATGACATATTAGAGGAGGGAAATACGGACTTACCCTAAGAAGGCATTTCGCAACTCGATCGTAGACGGTAAAATAACAATTTAAAGGGTCATTATTTTTTTAAACAAATTGAGAACGAGGAGTTTCCAAAATTTCTAAACCATTTTGGATTATAAAGAACAATAAACGGGGTTTGTCAAATAGTTATCAAATTGTTGTGTCATTTAATGAAAGAAAGTAAGAACTATTTCAAATGAACCCTATGTAGCTGATCTGGATCTCTTCGTGGTGGTTTGGTTTAAGGTTTTGTTTACGATGCTTATGAATGAAATAATTATGTTTGGTGTAGTATGGAAAATGTTATAAGAAAGAGAGGACCAATTCATCTTAGGATCATGTATTCATGATACGTAGATGTACGACATAGAGACTAGTAAAGAGTTAACCAATTCATCTTGGGATCATGTATAAAACTGTGATTGATAAATACGATTTGGGGAGCCAAGTGATGAGATATGATGTAACGCCCAAAAAAAATAAAGGAAATTAGCTCCAAAAATAACAAGCGCCCCATGTAAGATCCAAAGGATTCAAGGACTTGAAATTAAGAGGATCAAGCAAGTATGCTCTAGACATTTTTCAAAGAAATTCAACATCTCAAGACTTGTTTACTCGAGAAATTCCTTATCAAAGATTTAGGGAATTTGTAATATATTATAGGCATTGAATTTTCTAGGTCTAGAAAAGAAATTTTTATCTCTCAAAGGAAGTATGCTCTAGACATTTTTCAAGACACTGGTCTTACAGGAGCACATCCACAAAGATTTCCTATGGAGCATAATCTGAAACTTTCTTTAACAGAAGGGGAGAAGTTGAATGATCCAAGTAGATACAGACGGTTGATTGGAAGATTAATATATTTATCCGTTACTAGGCCTGACATAGTGTATTCAGTTCGTGTGCTTAGTCAATTTATGCATGAACCAAGAAAACCACATTGGGAGGCAACTCTTCGAGTTCTGAGATACATCAAAGGTATTCCTGGTCAAGGACTTGTAGTACCACCTGAAATCAACTTAAGATTACAAGCATATTGCGATTCAGACTGGGGCGGTTGTCGAACTTCCAGACCATTAATTTCTAGGTTCTGCATTTTCCTTGGAAATTCAATTATTCCTTGGAAGTCTAAAAAGCAAACCAATGTGTCCAGATCATCAGCAGAAGCCGAGTGTCGAGCGGTGACAAATACTTGTTTAGAGTTAGCTTGGTTAAGATACATTCTTCAAGACTTGAAAGTTCCACTGTCCGAACCAGCATTATTGTATTGTGATAATCAAGCATCATTACAGATAGCAGCCAATCCAGTTTTTCATAAACGTACGAAACACATAGAAATAGATTGTCATATAGTTCGAAGAAAATTACAAGCTAGAATCATCAAACCATGTTATGTTTCGACTAAAATGCAATTGGCGGATATTTTCACTAAAAATTTGGGAAGAAGTCAGTTCGATTTTTTGAAAGACAAGTTCGGTGTGATTGACAGCCACTCTCCAACTTGAGGGGGAGTATTAAGATATAATATTATGAGAATATATTATAATAATTAGTGTTGGAATATATCTTATACATTTTTAATTAATATTTTTTTTACTTTATGATTTGATTTGTAGTATATTTTATTTGACTCTCAAGATTTAGTTAGTTAATATTTTCCCTTAATTTTAGGTATTCGTCGGTAGCTTGTATCCTATTTAAACATTGTGAATATTAATGAAGATGTAACTTTCTGTCCCAATTCTATTTCTCATTCTTAACATAACTCCAAGTCAGAAATAGAACGGGCCTAATTACTTACAAAAGAAACAAGAACAAGAAAAGAAAGAGTGTGGTGTCCTAGCTTATCAAGGACACGATAAAGAGCCTACAAGTAGGCTACTTGCTGAGTCTTGTACTACTTCCTTATTTTGCATTTTTTTTTTCAGGTAATAAGGAGCTAGTCGAGGTTGGGAGCGTTCTCCGAAGCAGGTGTCATAGACAAGCCTCACCCGTCGTCTTCAACCCATTTGTTTTGAAATATTTTGTGTTCGTTCCTTATTCGGTGTTTTAACTATTATGTTGTGTTTTAATTACTCATGTATGAACACTGTTTTGTTTTAAGTAATGTTATGTTTTAAATACTGTTTGTTTTATTTCGTGAAAGTTTACTCACCTTTTTGTTGTATCGAGTCAGACCGGTCCTTACATATGATGACCAGATAAAAGCCTCGTTGGGCTAGGTCATGAAACACTATGAAATTAGTCTAGGTGAAGGACCCGAACGACCATAACATAAAATTAATTTTCATATTATAGTTTTACTTTTTTAATTAAAAATTTTAGAGAGAAATAACAGTTTCAATCATATATTTTTCCATTTAAAAAATAATAGTTATCAATCACGGTTCTATTTTTATTATAAACTATTTAACAACAATAAAAAAAATAATAATAATAAAAGAATTAATTAATAATAACTAATCCCTTCCCTCTCCCAATAACTACCATCCTAAAATACTCAACTAACTTCTTCTCACAAAACCATATGTTACAAAAAAGAAAATAATGAATTAGAAATACAAACAAATGGGTTAGTTTATTTATTTATTTATTTTTGGGTTATTACCAGATCAACGGTTATCTTCCATTACACTCCTTTTCAACTATAAAGAGTGAAACAAGTCATGCACAAACAAATGTGTTCATACCCATCTCTTTTTCTCTCCCATTTCAACCACATGAGTTTATTTTCAACACTTGCACTTTCTCTCTTAATTTCATTATTCTTTGCTAACCAAGTGACTACCATCGAAGGATCATTCCTCCAAAACCCAAAGATTATGGTCAAGATAACAAATGCTCTAAAATCTAAAAATCAGCTCGCTGTTCACTGCAAATCAAGCAATGATGACTTGGGAGTCCACATGCTGACTCCTTTGGCCAGCTACGACTTCAGTTTTCGTCCAAATTTATGGGGCACAACATTGTTTTACTGTTCCTTCCAATGGCCTAGCTCGTTCCATTACTTCAATGTCTACATAGATAAGAGAGATAGAGATAATTGTGAAAGTATGCTATGTTCGTGGCATATGAGTGAGGAAAATGTCTGTATGTTCAACTATAAAACCGATAATTATGATATTTGCTACAACTGGTCAGGCAAAAAATTCATGTATCCATAAATTTGAAAGTTTGATTTTAATATTTAAATAAATAAATATTTTTTATATGTTGTTTATCTGGGATTATTATTATTATTATTACTTTTTTTTTTTTTAAAGCTTGACATGGTTAGTACGAGTGAAATATAAACGATGTTAATTACCTATCGACATAAATTATAATATGAACATTTGTTAACTTATTTTGGTCACGATTGATAATCAAAACAACTATATCAGATGGGACATTGCATTAGAAGGATTTTGAGGTAGGGCAAAGGTGAGGTAGAGCCTTAGGCTTGGCCTAGAGTAGAGGCAAGTCGGTTAGAGTTGTTACATGTATGATTGAACAAAGTTTAGTTTCTATATAAGTCATGTTCGGTTAGTGACCAACCTTGTCTAAAGTCTAATGTAGCCATAAAGTCAGGCAAAAAAAATATTTTTCATGAGTGTGACAAAATCCTACCCATAAAGTCAGGCAAAAAAAAAAGATTTTCCATGAGTGTGACAAAATCGTGACGTTGTATGGTTGAAAATGTACGACTGTGACAATATTTGAAAATGCTAACACAATGTACAGGGAGGTCCATCGAATCAAGTTCACAACCAATTGTTATTAGAAGACAGTCACGGGGTAGTAGTCCCATTTATTTAAGTTCCCAACTTTGGGAGAAATTAATAGAAAATGTTGGGTTTATATAAGGAAATGATAAAACAAATATATGATACAAAAGGCACTTTACATCATGTCATAAGGTAATAATACATACATTTTCCTTGAGAAATGACATATTAGAGGAGGGAAATACGGACTTACCCTAAGAAGGCATTTCGCAACTCGATCGTAGACGGTAAAATAACAATTTAAAGGGTCATTATTTTTTTAAACAAATTGAGAACGAGGAGTTTCCAAAATTTCTAAACCATTTTGGATTATAAAGAACAATAAACGGGGTTTGTCAAATAGTTATCAAATTGTTGTGTCATTTAATGAAAGAAAGTAAGAACTATTTCAAATGAACCCTATGTAGCTGATCTGGATCTCTTCGTGGTGGTTTGGTTTAAGGTTTTGTTTACGATGCTTATGAATGAAATAATTATGTTTGGTGTAGTATGGAAAATGTTATAAGAAAGAGAGGACCAATTCATCTTAGGATCATGTATTCATGATACGTAGATGTACGACATAGAGACTAGTAAAGAGTTAACCAATTCATCTTGGGATCATGTATAAAACTGTGATTGATAAATACGATTTGGGGAGCCAAGTGATGAGATATGATGTAACGCCCAAAAAAAATAAAGGAAATTAGCTCCAAAAATAACAAGCGCCCCATGTAAGATCCAAAGGATTCAAGGACTTGAAATTAAGAGGATCAAGCAAGTATGCTCTAGACATTTTTCAAAGAAATTCAACATCTCAAGACTTGTTTACTCGAGAAATTCCTTATCAAAGATTTAGGGAATTTGTAATATATTATAGGCATTGAATTTTCTAGGTCTAGAAAAGAAATTTTTATCTCTCAAAGGAAGTATGCTCTAGACATTTTTGAAGACACTGGTCTTACAGGAGCACATCCAGAAAGATTTCCTATGGAGCATAATCTGAAACTTTCTTTAACAGAAGGGGAGAAGTTGAATGATCCAAGTAGATACAGACGGTTGATTGGAAGATTAATATATTTATCCGTTACTAGGCCTGACATAGTGTATTCAGTTCGTGTGCTTAGTCAATTTATGCATGAACCAAGAAAACCACATTGGGAGGCAACTCTTCGAGTTCTGAGATACATCAAAGGTATTCCTGGTCAAGGACTTGTAGTACCACCTGAAATCAACTTAAGATTACAAGCATATTGCGATTCAGACTGGGGCGGTTGTCGAACTTCCAGACCATTAATTTCTAGGTTCTGCATTTTCCTTGGAAATTCAATTATTCCTTGGAAGTCTAAAAAGCAAACCAATGTGTCCAGATCATCAGCAGAAGCCGAGTGTCGAGCGGTGACAAATACTTGTTTAGAGTTAGCTTGGTTAAGATACATTCTTCAAGACTTGAAAGTTCCACTGTCCGAACCAGCATTATTGTATTGTGATAATCAAGCATCATTACAGATAGCAGCCAATCCAGTTTTTCATAAACGTACGAAACACATAGAAATAGATTGTCATATAGTTCGAAGAAAATTACAAGCTAGAATCATCAAACCATGTTATGTTTCGACTAAAATGCAATTGGCGGATATTTTCACTAAAAATTTGGGAAGAAGTCAGTTCGATTTTTTGAAAGACAAGTTCGGTGTGATTGACAGCCACTCTCCAACTTGAGGGGGAGTATTAAGATATAATATTAGGAGAATATATTATAATAATTAGTGTTGGAATATATCTTATACATTCTTAATTAATATTTTTTTTACTTTATGATTTGATTAGTAGTATATTTTATTTGACTCTCAAGATTTAGTTAGTTAATATTTTCCCTTAATTTTAGGTATTCGTCGGTAGCTTGTATCCTATTTAAACATTGTGAATATTAATGAAGATGTAACTTTCTGTCCCAATTCTATTTCTCATTCTTAACATAACTCCAAGTCAGAAATAGAACGGGCCTAATTACTTACAAAAGAAACAAGAAGAAGAAAAGAAAGAGTGTGGTGTCCTAGCTTATCAAGGACACGATAAAGAGCCTACAAGTAGGCTACTTGCTGAGTCTTGTACTCCTTCCTTATTTTGCATTTTTTTTTCAGGTAATAAGGAGCTAGTCGAGGTTGGGAGCGGACTCCGAAGCAGGTGTCATAGACAAGCCTCACCCGTCGTCTTCAACCCATTTGTTTTGAAATATTTTGTGTTCGTTCTTTATTCGGTGTTTTTACCATTATGTTGTGTTTTAATTACTCATGTATGAACACTGTTTTGTTTTAAGTAATGTTATGTTTTAAATACAGTTTGTTTTATTTCGTGAAAGTTTACTCACCTTTTTGGAGTATCGAGTCAGACCGGTCCTTACATATGATGACCAGATAAAAGCCTCGTTGGGCTAGGTCATGAAACACTATGAAATTAGTCTAGGTGAAGGACCCGAACGACCATAACATAAAATTAATTTTTATATTATAGTTTTACTTTTTTAATTAAAAATTTTAGAGAGAAATAACAGTTTCAATCATATATTTTTCCATTTAAAAAATAACAGTTATCAATCACGGTTCTATTTTTATTATAAACTATTTAACAACAGTAAAAAAAATAATAATAATAAAAGAATTAATTAATAATAACTAATCCCTTCCCTCTCCCAATAACTACCACCCTAAAATACTCAACTAACTTCTTCTCACAAAACCATATGTTACAAAAAAGAAAATAATGAATTAGAAATACAAACAAATGGGTTAGTTTATTTATTTATTTATTTTTGGGTTATTACCAGATCAACGGTTATCTTCCATTACACTCCTTTTCAACTATAAAGAGTGAAACAAATCATGCACAAACAAATGTGTTCATACCCATCTCTTTTTCTCTCCCATTTCAACCACATGAGTTTATTTTCAACACTTGCACTTTCTCTCTTAATTTCATTATTCTTTGCTAACCAAGTGACTACCATCGAAGGATCATTCCTCCAAAACCCAAAGATTATGGTCAAGATAACAAATGCTCTAAAATCTAAAAATCAGCTCGCTGTTCACTGCAAATCAAGCAATGATGACTTGGGAGTCCACATGCTGACTCCTTTGGCCAGCTACGACTTCAGTTTTCGTCCAAATTTATGGGGCACAACATTGTTTTACTGTTCCTTCCAATGGCCTAGCTCGTTCCATTACTTCAATGTCTACATAGATAAGAGAGATAGAGATAATTGTGAAAGTATGCTATGTTCGTGGCATATGAGTGAGGAAAATGTCTGTATGTTCAACTATAAAACCGATAATTATGATATTTGCTACAACTGGTCAGGCAAAAAATTCATGTATCCATAAATTTGAAAGTTTGATTTTAATATTTAAATAAATAAATATTTTTTATATGTTGTTTACCTGGGATTATTATTATTATTATTACTTTTTTTTTTTTTAAAGCTTGACATGATTAGTACGAGTGAAATATAAACGATGTTAATTACCTATCGACATAAATTATAATATGAACATTTGTTAACTTATTTTGGTCACGATTGATAATCAAAACAACTATATCAGATGGGACATTGCATTAGAAGGATTTTGAGGTAGGGCAAAGGTGAGGTAGAGCCTTAGGCTTGGCCTAGAGTAGAGGCAAGTCGGTTAGAGTTGTTACATGTATGATTGAACAAAGTTTAGTTTCTATATAAGTCATGTTCGGTTAGTGACCAACCTTGTCTAAAGTCTAATGTAGCCATAAAGTCAGGCAAAAAAAAAGATTTTTCATGAGTGTGACAAAATCGTACCCATAAAGTCAGGCAAAAAAAAAGATTTTCCATGAGTGTGACAAAATCGTGACGTTGTATGGTTGAAAATGTACGACTGTGACAATATTTGAAAATGCTAACACAATGTACAGGGAGGTCCATCGAATCAAGTTCACAACCAATTGTTATTAGAAGACAGTCACGGGGTAGTAGTCCCATTTATTTAAGTTCCCAACTTTGGGAGAAATTAATAGAAAATGTTGGGTTTATATAAGGAAATGATAAAACAAATATATGATACAAAAGGCACTTTACATCATGTCATAAGGTAATAATACATACATTTTCCTTGAGAAATGACATATTAGAGGAGGGAAATACGGACTTACCCTAAGAAGGCATTTCGCAACTCGATCGTAGACGGTAAAATAACAATTTAAAGGGTCATTATTTTTTTAAACAAATTGAGAACGAGGAGTTTCCAAAATTTCTAAACCATTTTGGATTATAAAGAACAATAAACGGGGTTTGTCAAATAGTTATCAAATTGTTGTGTCATTTAATGAAAGAAAGTAAGAACTATTTCAAATGAACCCTATGTAGCTGATCTGGATCTCTTCGTGGTGGTTTGGTTTAAGGTTTTGTTTACGATGCTTATGAATGAAATAATTATGTTTGGTGTAGTATGGAAAATGTTATAAGAAAGAGAGGACCAATTCATCTTAGGATCATGTATTCATGATACGTAGATGTACGACATAGAGACTAGTAAAGAGTTAACCAATTCATCTTGGGATCATGTATAAAACTGTGATTGATAAATACGATTTGGGGAGCCAAGTGATGAGATATGATGTAACGCCCAAAAAAAATAAAGGAAATTAGCTCCAAAAATAACAAGCGCCCCATGTAAGATCCAAAGGATTCAAGGACTTGAAATTAAGAGGATCAAGCAAGTATGCTCTAGACATTTTTCAAAGAAATTCAACATCTCAAGACTTGTTTACTCGAGAAATTCCTTATCAAAGATTTAGGGAATTTGTAATATATTATAGGCATTGAATTTTCTAGGTCTAGAAAAGAAATTTTTATCTCTCAAAGGAAGTATGCTCTAGACATTTTTCAAGACACTGGTCTTACAGGAGCACATCCACAAAGATTTCCTATGGAGCATAATCTGAAACTTTCTTTAACAGAAGGGGAGAAGTTGAATGATCCAAGTAGATACAGACGGTTGATTGGAAGATTAATATATTTATCCGTTACTAGGCCTGACATAGTGTATTCAGTTCGTGTGCTTAGTCAATTTATGCATGAACCAAGAAAACCACATTGGGAGGCAACTCTTCGAGTTCTGAGATACATCAAAGGTATTCCTGGTCAAGGACTTGTAGTACCACCTGAAATCAACTTAAGATTACAAGCATATTGCGATTCAGACTGGGGCGGTTGTCGAACTTCCAGACCATTAATTTCTAGGTTCTGCATTTTCCTTGGAAATTCAATTATTCCTTGGAAGTCTAAAAAGCAAACCAATGTGTCCAGATCATCAGCAGAAGCCGAGTGTCGAGCGGTGACAAATACTTGTTTAGAGTTAGCTTGGTTAAGATACATTCTTCAAGACTTGAAAGTTCCACTGTCCGAACCAGCATTATTGTATTGTGATAATCAAGCATCATTACAGATAGCAGCCAATCCAGTTTTTCATAAACGTACGAAACACATAGAAATAGATTGTCATATAGTTCGAAGAAAATTACAAGCTAGAATCATCAAACCATGTTATGTTTCGACTAAAATGCAATTGGCGGATATTTTCACTAAAAATTTGGGAAGAAGTCAGTTCGATTTTTTGAAAGACAAGTTCGGTGTGATTGACAGCCACTCTCCAACTTGAGGGGGAGTATTAAGATATAATATTATGAGAATATATTATAATAATTAGTGTTGGAATATATCTTATACATTCTTAATTAATATTTTTTTTACTTTATGATTTGATTAGTAGTATATTTTATTTGACTCTCAAGATTTAGTTAGTTAATATTTTCCCTTAATTTTAGGTATTCATCGGTAGCTTATATCCTATTTAAACATTGTGAATATTAATGAAGATGTAACTTTCTGTCCCAATTCTATTTCTCATTCTTAACATAACTCCAAGTCAGAAATAGAACGGGCCTAATTACTTACAAAAGAAACAAGAAGAAGAAAAGAAAGAGTGTGGTGTCCTAGCTTATCAAGGACACGATAAATAGCCTACAAGTAGGCTACTTGCTGAGTCTTGTACTCCTTCCTTATTTTGCATTTTTTTTTTCAGGTAATAAGGAGCTAGTCGAGGTTGGGAGCGGACTCCGAAGCAGGTGTCATAGACAAGCCTCATCCGTCGTCTTCAACCCATTTGTTTTGAAATATTTTGTGTTCGTTCCTTATTCGGTGTTTTAACTATTATGTTGTGTTTTAATTACTCATGTATGAACACTGTTTTGTTTTAAGTAATGTTATGTTTTAAATACTGTTTGTTTTATTTCGTGAAAGTTTACTCACCTTTTTGGAGTATCGAGTCAGACCGGTCCTTACATATGATGACCAGATAAAAGCCTCGTTGGGCTAGGTCATGAAACACTATGAAATTAGTATAGGTGAAGGACCCGAACGACCATAACATAAAATTAATTTTCATATTATAGTTTTACTTTTTTAATTAAAAATTTTAGAGAGAAATAACAGTTTCAATCATATATTTTTCCATTTAAAAAATAACAGTTATCAACCCCGGTTCTATTTTTATTATAAACTATTTAACAACAGTAAAAAAAATAATAATAATAAAAGAATTAATTAATAATAACTAATCCCTTCCCTCTCCCAATAACTACCACCCTAAAATACTCAACTAACTTCTTCTCACAAAACCATATGTTACAAAAAAGAAAATAATGAATTAGAAATACAAACAAATGGGTTAGTTTATTTATTTATTTATTTTTGGGTTATTACCAGATCAACGGTTATCTTCCATTACACTCCTTTTCAACTATAAAGAGTGAAACAAATCATGCACAAACAAATGTGTTCATACCCATCTCTTTTTCTCTCCCATTTCAACCACATGAGTTTATTTTCAACACTTGCACTTTCTCTCTTAATTTCATTATTCTTTGCTAACCAAGTGACTACCATCGAAGGATCATTCCTCCAAAACCCAAAGATTATGGTCAAGATAACAAATGCTCTAAAATCTAAAAATCAGCTCGCTGTTCACTGCAAATCAAGCAATGATGACTTGGGAGTCCACATGCTGACTCCTTTGGCCAGCTACGACTTCAGTTTTCGTCCAAATTTATGGGGCACAACATTGTTTTACTGTTCCTTCCAATGGCCTAGCTCGTTTCATTACTTCAATGTCTACATAGATAAGAGAGATAGAGATAATTGTGAAAGTATGCTATGTTCGTGGCATATGAGTGAGGAAAATGTCTGTATGTTCAACTATAAAACCGATAATTATGATATTTGCTACAACTGGTCAGGCAAAAAATTCATGTATCCATAAATTTGAAAGTTTGATTTTAATATTTAAATAAATAAATATTTTTTATATGTTGTTTACCTGGGATTATTATTATTATTATTACTTTTTTTTTTTTTAAAGCTTGACATGATTAGTACGAGTGAAATATAAACGATGTTAATTACCTATCGACATAAATTATAATATGAACATTTGTTAACTTATTTTGGTCACGATTGATAATCAAAACAACTATATCAGATGGGACATTGCATTAGAAGGATTTTGAGGTAGGGCAAAGGTGAGGTAGAGCCTTAGGCTTGGCCTAGAGTAGAGGCAAGTCGGTTAGAGTTGTTACATGTATGATTGAACAAAGTTTAGTTTCTATATAAGTCATGTTCGGTTAGTGACCAACCTTGTCTAAAGTCTAATGTAGCCATAAAGTCAGGCAAAAAAAAGATTTTTCATGAGTGTGACAAAATCGTACCCATAAAGTCAGGCAAAAAAAAGATTTTCCATGAGTGTGACAAAATCGTGACGTTGTATGGTTGAAAATGTACGACTGTGACAATATTTGAAAATGCTAACACAATGTACAGGGAGGTCCATCGAATCAAGTTCACAACCAATTGTTATTAGAAGACAGTCACGGGGTAGTAGTCCCATTTATTTAAGTTCCCAACTTTGGGAGAAATTAATAGAAAATGTTGGGTTTATATAAGGAAATGATAAAACAAATATATGATACAAAAGGCACTTTACATCATGTCATAAGGTAATAATACATACATTTTCCTTGAGAAATGACATATTAGAGGAGGGAAATACGGACTTACCCTAAGAAGGCATTTCGCAACTCGATCGTAGACGGTAAAATAACAATTTAAAGGGTCATTATTTTTTTAAACAAATTGAGAACGAGGAGTTTCCAAAAAATTTCTAAACCATTTTGGATTATAAAGAACAATAAACGGGGTTTGTCAAATAGTTATCAAATTGTTGTGTCATTTAATGAAAGAAAGTAAGAACTATTTCAAATGAACCCTATGTAGCTGATCTGGATCTCTTCGTGGTGGTTTGGTTTAAGGTTTTGTTTACGATGCTTATGAATGAAATAATTATGTTTGGTGTAGTATGGAAAATGTTATAAGAAAGAGAGGACCAATTCATCTTAGGATCATGTATTCATGATACGTAGATGTACGACATAGAGACTAGTAAAGAGTTAACCAATTCATCTTGGGATCATGTATAAAACTGTGATTGATAAATACGATTTGGGGAGCCAAGTGATGAGACATATTACTCCTTATGAATTGATGTGATCTTTCACTCTAACATAAATAGATTTGGAATAATTTTGTATCTCCTAAAAATAGAGATTTAAGGATAAATGTCAATATTGTCTCATATATATTATGTTGACAAAATTGTCAAATATTTGATACAAGACTTCAAAGAATGATAATGATCATTGAAATATAAAGTAAGAGGAAGAGTATCGTAAGTAACCTCAAATGTTGAGAGTATAATTAATTATCTTTCCTGAGTGGGAGATAATTAATGCATAGATGAGAATTAACCTTAAATATATAGTTAATTAAATTATATTAGTTAAACTAATGTATGACCGGAAAAATTAAAGTTTTCTCAAAGTATCCCTGGATAATGAGAATTTTTTTATTTTGTGTATGGAGTTAAAGATTTGATCTTTAAGTGATACACTAGTTACATAAATTTAGAAAATTTAGGTTAAGATCAATTTTACCTTAGATTGTGAAGTATGGTATACGGAACATTTTTTACTTTTAAAGCAACAAAATGACTGGTATGACTATAATAATTTCTTAAACATTTGAAAGGTGTTTCACATGTGATTTAGTTTGTCACTTTCATTGTGATGATAGTGATACAAAGACTAATATGAAGGAAATTTAAAAGATCAATCTATAAAAAATGATATTGAGAGAGAAAGCATCGTGGCTGTGACCAAAATGACTTTTAATGATAATTATTTTGTTTTATATAAAATGACTCTCTAGGCTAAAGTGTTTGAGGGTCATCTAGAATGTCTAGGATTACTAGACATGTCTCATCTTCTCTAGGGCAAGTGAGAGAAGGTGTTGGGTATAGAGCAAGTGGGAGATTGTTGAGATTTATGCTCTAAAGCCTCTTAATTAATTATTTACTTTTTAACTATAATTTTTATTATTTTATTTGTAATTTAATTGTTATCCATGGTATGAAAATAAAGGTTATTAATGTAATCTCGAACAATATGTGGTTGACATAGTAGAGAATCGTGTTCAAGTAATAACCTAAAGAGTCTATAGTATATGGATAAAGTTGGGTGCATACAAGAGAATCGTGTTCAAGTAATAACCTAAAGAGTCTATAGTATATGGATAAAGTTGGGTGCTTTATCCTGGTATCACTATTGATACGGCTCACTTTGTAATCGTTACAAATGATTTTATCCAAATCGTTCATGTGGAGATATGTAAGTGGGGGTATCATATACAATGAGTTTGTATAAGACAGAACCAAAAAATATTTAAAATTTCTTTATAAATCCGTTAATTGAGAAGATTAATATTTCACATGATGATCATATGCGACTTGATCTTAATCCTGAGTGAGTTATGAACTTCTGCTTGTGAGAGCTTGTCCTTTAATTTACATGGGTGAGAATGACTCTTTTAGCCGATTCAATATACCTACCATTTTAGGGACATACCTGTAAAGATCGGGCTGACTCGATGACTCTAAAAAGACGGGTAAATTTTTCAACAAAATAAAACAACCAAAACTTAAAACATATCAAACAAAAATAAAGTTTATACAAAGTATTTTAAAACACAACATAACAGTTAAACCACAAGTTAAGGGACGACACAAAAGGGTAGAAGGACGATGGGTGAGGTTTGTCTATGGCACCAGCTCCAGAGTCCGCTCCTGACCTTGACCAGCTTCTTATTTCCTGAAAAAATGGAGAATAAAGAATGAGTACAAGACTCGGTAAGCAGCCTACTTGTAGGCTCTTAATCGTGTCCTTGATATGCTAGGGTACCACACTTTTTGTTTTTCTTGTTCTTATTCTTGTTCTTGTTGTAAGTTCTTAATTCGTTCTCCAAGACACTCCCCTTATGATTTACGGTACTAGACATAAACTTGTCAACCTGTGTCTGAGGCTTCATACATTCCAAGCGACACAGTCTTAATACCTACGCTCAAGGCTTCTTACGTTCCAAGCAACGTAGTCTAAGTCATACACATGACGTACCATGGGAGGTCTTAGGAGAATCTTAATTCATGGCTAGGGTAACTTACTCTCTTCTTGCTCCATTGTGGCCATAGATTCTCCCCATGATATACCATAAAGGTCACGTGATCGATACATGCATGAACATGGCATAGACCATAAAGGTCACGTGATCGATGCATGCATGAACATGGCATAGACCATAAAGGTCGCATAATATAACATAGACCATATAGGTCGCGTGATCAGTGCATACATGAACATGGCATCCTGCAAATCATAACATGGCGTAGGGCATCTCATCTAGGTGAGGGGAATGAGGCCAAACGTAACATCCTGCAAAGCAAACATGGTGCAGGGCATCCCACCTAGAGGAGGAAAAAATCCTCCTTAGAAAGCACCGCATGGTGGGAGTTATGGGCCACAATTAGACATGCTTAGAGTAATACCTAGCATTCTTGAATTTTGAGTCTTGTGGACTTTGGTCCCTTATGTTTGAGTGGTACCTAACATTCTTCTTGTCTTGGTGGTTGTATAACTTGTTCTTGGTTCTTAATCTTATAAGTTGCTAAGATTCTTATTTTCTTTAGGCGTAAGTCGTTATATACATTCGTGATCATATGAACCCATCGTAATAACTAGCTTGAATTATTCTAGAAGGTCATAAGTTCATAATGGGCTCCTTAGAGGATTCTAGAAGGGTCTTGAATCTTGACATGTTTTCTTTAGGCGTTTCTTTAAGTTCCATCTTGGCTTATATTCCAAACTTGCTCCAACCAACTTGAAATCTTGAGCTTATTCTCATGTCATATAAAATAAACCTTATAGGACATGGTTGGTGATTTGGAGCATATTTAGACCTTGAGCTAGGATATGACTTCTTGTTTCGTTTTCAGGAACTAATCGTTAGAGGTTGTCATGTCATATATCGTGTTTTAGTCCTGAAAACACTTTCAAAGTAACCCTTAGTTTTCTCCCCATGAGTGCATAGGTGACATTATCACAAACGTGGCATCCTGCTAGCATATCGTGTTGCAGAGCATCTCATTTAGGTGAGGAAAATAATAAGTCCATCATGACAACCTACTCGTGGTACATATAGCAGGGCATCTCACCTAAAGAGGAATAGGAATCTCGTGGTACACTTCGTGATGGGAGATAATGGTTACTCCGAGCATGGATCCTAGCAACTTGTTAAGCATACCATCTACATTAACCTAGGTGTTTCCTTGTACTCTTGGGGATCCTAGGTTTATGCATAACGTCTTGGGTCAAGGTTGGAACCTAAAGGTTCTTCTTAGGAATAGTCCAACGGAACCTTGTACACTTAGAATCTTATTAGCAACCAAGGATACCTATGGGGGAATTTCTTATTTCATGGGTACCTCGTTAGTCATCCTAAGAGGTAAAGTCATGTGGATCGTGATGTACATTTTTTCCAATATCTTGGTTTCGCTATCTAACGTTTCCCAATGATTCCCAAACTTCATTACCTTATACAACATCATGAGATAAAGATTCATACAACATTTCATAATGTTGGGAGGTCATTTAGGACTTAACCCGTAGGTAGTCTTCCTTATGGGCATTATGGTCATTTTACCCCTAAGTCTTGGTTTTGGTACTTAACGAGTTCCAGTGACTTTCAAACTTCACCACCTCATCAATCATCATACAATAAGATCTACTGTGGAGTTTCATAGTATTTGGAGGTCATCTAGCTCATGAACCGTAGGTAGAGATCCTTAAGGGCATTATGGTCATTTTGCCCCGTTTCTTGGTTTACCTAATTATCCTTATCCATTGACCACTAAATTTCACATATAACCTAAACATGCTATAATATGCTCATCATTAAAGTTTCATAGACATCAGGGCTCATTTAGTGGGTTACTTTAATGTTCCTTAAATCCCGAGCAATTTGGTCGGTTCAGCGCCTTAACTTACGGTTCTTTGAGTTTTTTTTTCATAGATCCTTGTGTAATACTTGGTTTATGGTTCATATGAAAATCCAAGCGATTCCTACATGTATTTCTTAAGAAAAGTCCAAGGTGGCTACTTACCTCATTGTTGATGTTCAGGACCTCCGTTCTTGAGCTTCCGGTATTTGAATTACTTCACTTTTCCTTCTATAGACTCCTTATTGTGTCTAGTTTCTAGAACCATAAAGGTATATCATGAGAACTAGCCTGGAAGGGGGTTAAAATTGAAAAACACTGAGGGAAGACCAAATTTTGGGCTTACTTGGCCGGTTCAACTGAACCGGCCACGTCATCGTCTTCTTCCTCTAGACAGGAAGAAGACACGTTCGTCCTTTGCGCCGCCGTCTGGAAGTGGCCTTCCACAGCCCCGATCTCTTCGTTTATCCCCTCGATTTCTTCATGAAACTTAACGATGATATTACAAGGAAGAGCTTGGGATTGATTTCATACCTTTTGGTGGATCATAGCCTAAGATATTAGCCTATTACAAGGAAGAGCTTGAGATTGATTTCATACATTTTCTTGGATCATAGCCTAAGATATTAGCCTCCAAAGTTCGTCCAAAATCATTTTCCTCGCCAGAGCTAAAACAGGGGATTTCTTATCGGGTAGCCGATTCTAGGAGTTTTCAAGGCTCGATTTCTTCATGGAACCTCTTAAATATCCTTTCATCAAGCTATAGGAATTGATTTGGAGGAATGTCTTTGAGTGTGGAACCTTAATTTTCAGAAATCGTTCTCGGTATGCAACTCACTCGAAACGCCGGATTTCCGATATCATGGGTATCTTGTTCTACGACGTTTCAGCTCTCAATTCCTTCATATAACTTGTGGGTAATCTTGTTTGGAAACTATTGGAATAAGTTTAAGGAGGAATGGTGAAGAATTGCTCTCAAATTTGGAAGAAACCCGAGAGTAGGAGACCCACAAACTAAACTCTCATAACTCTCGAATGGGTGCTCGACCTTGCTCGAGTCTTATTCCATATTGTTTCTCATACTCCAGACTTTATAGGCGAGCTTAAACCGACATTGAAAGCTCCAGAATCGTCGTGAATTGGCAGTTAGATTTTCTGGAAAATCCGCCCGAAATATCTACTTCAGTCAGAGCCTCACCGACTTTGGTTTTGCAAAATAGCCGTTTGATGTGATGATCTGTCCATCTTCTAGATCATATCCAAATTTGGGGAAGATCCAACGGCTGGAATTTGAGTTTCGTGAGATATTTCTCAGATGGTCACTGTAGATGCATCAGAGGGCCATTTTCGTAATTATACATTCTTCCAGGGGTATTTGGGTCATTTCCCGCTTTCCGAATATTTTAATATTATATTTCCTGAAAAATCCATAATTTTTCTAAAAATCTTTTATCTCATGTTGGTCATTTTTTCTTGAGCATCTCTAAATTCTTTCTAGATAAGCAACTAAAAATTCGGGAAGGTCCTTAATAATTAGTAAAATGACCTTTTTGCCCTTTTCACTTACTTTTACTTTCCAATCCTTTCTACATAGGTCTTAAACACCTTAACATTACTTGTTAGGGTATAAAAATGACTTGCTTGAGATCATCATCCTTCCTTAATCCTTTAATTCCTCCCCTTTTGATCATTTAGGTCTTACATGGGCGGCTTATTCTTGTTAGATCTAATTCCTTTCATTTTTTGGTGTTACAATACCATACTTTGAGACAAGTGATTTTGTTGCTTTATTATAGTCATACAAGTCATTTTAAGCGTATGCCTACCATAATATGCCTACAATTTTAAGCGTGTTTAGTTTCGAACAATATTATGTTTGGCGTCCTCTTGAAATTTTCTTAACAAACATGTGGGTAAAGACAAAATATGCTAAAAACAACTCAATTTGATTCCTATTTTTCAATTTGTATTAAATACATAAAAAGTTCCAAATCTAAAACGAAATATCATTGTCTCTCACTAGTTTTCAAATGATATACATAAAAAAAGAAAAGAAAGCAAAGGCTTCATGAGTACGATCAAATCAAGTTTCTTGGCCGCTACAATTTTGATGTTACTATTGTTAGCTCCTACCGTCGATGCTCAATCTAGTGCCGATGTTGTTTTTTCTTTGAAAAGATATGGTAACATAGTGTCTGGTACTGACATCATGAAGGTAAATATATAATATGAACATCAATATTATCACTAGTTGAGCTGATCAATTGTTTGCTATAAGTTTTTGTTAGTTGTGAAATGTAGGCTTTAGCAAATGCATGGAGGGATGCATGCACGTCCAATCGTTATAGTGCAATTTTTATTCCAAGAGGGATATTTAGAGTAAAGCAAGGGAAGTTTGAAGGACCTTGTAATAGCCCAATTGACTTTCAACTTGGAGGAACATTGTAGGCACTAAAAAGTCTTCCCAGAGATAATTGGATCACTTTTGCACGTGTTGATAGATTGACATTATCAGGTGAAGGAGTTTTTGATGGCCAAGGAAAGGCAGCTTGGAAAAGGAACGATTGCCACAAATGCATAAATTGTGCCCAACTCCGGGTTGTAAGTAATATTCCTTTAGCTTTCCTTCTCAATCTCATGCATCTTGTTGTTTTTGAAAGAGCCTCTTACATGTCTTGACATTTACGATTTGGTCAATGTTCTTCATTTTCTAGAGGATAATCTTTAAACAATCCACGAAAAAAGTAAATTTTTTTTGAGTTTTCAATTTTATTGGGTTCTATTCAAATTTTTAGCATCATTACCGACTCTCACAAAATATTATTTGATTATACAAAATGTTTAGAGTTTGAGGTTCAACTTCATCACCAATTCAACCGTTAAGAGAATAACATCACTTGATAGCAAGAACTTCTATATCAACATCATCGGCTGCAACAACCTCACATTCCATAATATCAATATAATGGCACCCGAAAACAATCCCAACACTAATGGAATACACATCGGTCGATCAAATAAGATCACAATCACAAAGTCCAAAATTGCAATTGGAGATGATTGCATTTCTCTTGGAGATTGAAGCAAACTAATTGAAGTCACCAATGTGACGTGTGGACCAGGACATGGAATAAGCATCGGAAGTCTTGGAAGATACACTAACGAAGAACCTGTTGAAGGTGTCATCGTAAAGAACTGCACGTTAAATAACACCACTAATGGTATCAGGATCAAAACGTGGCCAGCTTCTGCGGCTAGCGGCACCGCCACCAATATGCACTTTTTGGACATTATAATGGTCAATGTTAGCAACCCTATTCTAATAGACCAAGAGTATTGTCCGTGGAATCAGTGCAATCGGTAGGTATGGATCGCATTCTCGAACCTTTGATTCATTTTTTCATTACAACTTCACAAATAAACCATTTGTTGTCTCATTTTAATTTTCAGATTCCTTAAAAAATTAAGATGAGTATAGTGAGCTTCAAGAACATTAGAGGAAGTTCTGCAACTCCGCTGGCAATCAAACTTATTTGCAGCCGTCACTTACCATGTGACGATGTAAAAGTAAGCAACATTGACCTCACTTACAATGGAATAAAATGTCCTATTTCCTCCCAATGCACGAATGTGAAACCTATCATTTCATTAAGGCAGAACCCCAAGATATGCTCCTCTCCTTATGTTGTCCCTTGAATTGTTCATTGCCAGAGAACTTCAAAATAATAGACAGCCTTAATTAAAAAAGTAGACTGCCTCTATCCATTTGACTCTCATTCTTTTGAGTTTCTTTTGTTGTACTTTTCGAAATAAATAAGATGGTCGAATGTTTGAAGGAGACTTTGTGTCGTGAACAACCTAATGTTTTTAGTACCTCGACCTTATATAATAAACTGGTTACAGTCTTATTTTTTTGTTCTAGATTTGAATTTGAAATAAGACAATGTAACTGTAACAACCATTATTAAAAAAAAACTAATCCATAACTCAAGGAAAGAATCTTTAACCAACAAAAACATCTAACTCCTCTTTCCCTTTACCCTAAACAAATCAATTACCATTAGAAATCTTTTAGACAGAATCAATAAGTTAGATCGAATCTCCTAACTATATCCGTCCCATATGGCACACATCCATCATTATCGTTAAAGAAGAATTGACATTAGAGGTGACTAATCTAGCAAGTCGTGTCCTTAAATCTATCTTTTTCGTCAATCATGTAATTTTCGTTGCAACTTTTGGATATGACTTGAAAAAATTTAGGTTTCAGATTAGAAAATTAAGTGACAAGTATTAATATGTATTTTAGGAATTTACATTTAATATTGAATTATCTACCTATTTATCCCGACCAAGTTTAGTTTTAGGAAAAATGTCGATAGTCCTAGAAAAATTAAATAACAAAAGTAGCTAAATGTTCTAGGAGTTTAATGTAGAGGAACTCATCAAAATTGGCCCAAATCCGTGCTAAATAAGGCCAAAAAAACAACATAAATCACAAAAGAGAGAAAATAAAAACAAAACTTGGTCTCGATCCATGATGCTATGTTTTGTGTTTTCAAGTCTTAAGATATTTGTTGTTCGTGAGTTTAGCTGGGTCGAGTTGAGATATCTTTGAGGCCTAAGTAAGTTAATTGGATCATAAATTTATTTAACTCAAACAACCCTTATTACATAATTAAATCTTTTGATTTTTATGTTTAGAATAATATCTAAAAAAAAAAAAAAGGAACTAAGCCATTTGGAAATGGCAAATGGTACCCATGCTAAGATTTGGACCACGATTTCAAATTTGGATTCAGCAACTAGCAACTGATACCCTTGACGTTCCCCTGCATCTACCATGACATACCTACATTACCAACTTATCTTGAATTGCTTATAAGAGTGAAAACTATCCACACAAACCAACACCAATTTTTGTAGCATGCTTTTTCCTTACTCACATGCCTCCTAAGATGTAATCTCATGCCTAAAATTTGGACCAGGATTTGGAATCCAAATTTGGCATCTGATGGCCCCCACAATTCCTTGCATCTTCAATGATATGGTCACATTAGTTACTTGTTTTAAATTGTTCCTAGGAGTGAAAACTATCTCTAAAAATCACGTTGCCTACTTTTGGTGGTTCAATCATAAGACTCAAAAGTTAAGCGTGTTTAGTTTCGAATAATATTATGTTTGGCTACCTCTTGAAATTGTCTTAACAAACATGTGGGTAAAGCAAAATATGCTAAAAACAACTCATGTTGATCCGTAAGAATAATTTTCCTTCTTAGAAACACTTCATGAGGAGTAAATAATATGGTCATATTGCAAAAGATGTCGAAAAATGCTGGAGCCATTGGGTGTCAAATTCATACTAAAAAATTTGGTTCAAATCCTGTTCATGGGACATTACACTAATCCGTTTAAGGGGTTCTTGTTTTTTTTTTTTTTTTTTTTTGAGATGTAATCCTGTTCATGTCTCCTAAGATGTAATCAGTTTGGAAAAATCTCTCCAGATGTAATTTCATTCTCCAAAGAAAGGGGGAGAGATTGGTCTGTTATGACTCTGAGAATGTTTGCAAATAATATAATTACATATTTAATATTATTAGGATATAATACCTCATCTAAACTATATTTAAATATTATAAGATATCCTAATATATATTAAATTAATATCAATTTAATGGTATCATATATAATAAATATATTTTTCTTTTTAAATATATTTAATATATTAAATATTAATTTGAAACCTTCAAATTAAATATATTTATCTAATATATAAATATTAGTTTGACACTTCAAATTAAATTTATTTTCCCCTTTATATTTAATATATCTAATTATTTTAAATATCAATTTGAACACTTCAAATATTCTTTCAAATAAATTGAACCTTTAACGTTGCTATGAGCTAGCAAGAAAACCTTATGGACCTACCGATTATAAGCTCCAGCGATACAAAATTAATTAATTAAACTCTTTAATTAATCAATTTTCATTCATTAACTATAGGTCACTCCACTATAGACCTAGAGTTGCACTCTTATGTACTGTAGGACAAGTTATTTCCATTGATATAATCATTACAAGCAAGTCGATCCTTCATGAGTTGTTCATAATTGTAGCTGGGTCAAAAGTCCGTTTTACCCCTGTAATTACATTTTTCAACTTAAGTACCACTGATTCTCTAATAAACAATTTGTTTATGATCCAATCATAAACCAAGTCCCTCTTGGCCCAGAGAGAAGGTGGGGCCCCATTGTTCAAGTCCCGAAATCAGTACTTAAGAGAACAACTCATCTAGTTTCCTCATCTGGAAAAGAGTGAATTTCATCTCATGATATTATGTTTCAAACTCCCTGATTGGTCAAGTCCTTAAAATTGTAGGCACATTGAATCGGCCTAAAGAGCCATTCTCACCCATGTAAATTAAAGAACAAGCCCTCACTGGCAGGAGTTCATAACTCACTCAGGATTAAGATCGACTCGCATATGATCATTGTGTGAAATATTAATCTTCTCAATTAACGGATTTATAAAGAGAGATTAAACATTTATTGGTCCAGTCTTATACAAACTCATTGTATAGGGTAGCCCCACTTACATGTCTCCATATGAACGATTTGAATCAAATCATTTGTAACCATTACAAAGTGGGTCGTATCAATAGTGTTACCAAGATAAGGCATCCAACTTTATCCATATACTATAGACTTTTTAGGTTATTACTTGAACACGATCCTCTTGTATGTCAACCAAATACGGTTCAAGATTACATTAATAACCTTGGATTTTCATACCATGGATAACAATTAAATTACAAATAAACTAATAAAAATTATTGTTAAAAACTAAATAATTAATTACGAGGCTTTAGGGCATAAATTCCAACAAATATGACATGTATTAAGTGACAACTATATGTACGTAGTCTAGAAAAACTGATATGAACCAAGAGACATCAATCATACAATATACTTCAATGAAGATATGAAGAGAAGGTTGTCAAAATTATCAAAAGATTTTTCAATTCATGCTACATTGAAGAAGAATGAAGTTTGATTGTTGTAAATTTTGGGTGGGTTGCAATTTAGAGTAATTTAGAGTTATTGTATGATTGATGTCTCTTGGTTCATATCATTCTATGCAACTCTATGTAGTTTAGGTTGCATGTAGAATCATTCAAGCTCGACATGATCAATCTTGCTTGTGGAGTGATTCGAATCTCAATCAAGTGTTCTTGTCTTGAGATATTTGATCAACAAGAATCATTGAAGCTAGACATGATCAATCTTGCTTGTGGAGTGATTCAAATCTCAAACAAAGTGTTCTTGACTTGAGATATTCGATCAACAAGGTAATCCGAATCTTACTCCCCTTGTAGTTGATTCCTTATCATATCATTTGGTATCAGAGCTTCAGGCTCAAGATCGGATATATGTTTCCTTTGCGTTTATTTTCAATTTGTTTTTATCTTTATAGTTTTTAATCGACCCAAAATAAAAAAAATCCAATCTGGGCTCTACTAAAAAAATTTGAGAGGTGAGAATGAGAGCTTCATTTGTGTAAATGAGTGCAAACAGAGTGGCCTAAAATTCCTTGAGTGTATACACGTGAGAGAGTGTTGCGAGGTCGTCTATATTTCCATATCTTTTTTTTTTTTTTTTTTTTTTTTGCAGCAAAGTTTCACAAATAGATTCGAGGACGAATCCTCTTGAAGAAGTGGAGAATGATATGAACCGAGAGACATCAATCATACAATATACTTCAATGAAGATGTGAAGAAAATGTTGTCAAAATTATCAAGCAATTCATGCCACATTGAAGAGGAATGAAGTTTGATTGTTATTTAAGACTTTTAATTTACTTTAGGTTACAATTACATAATGGTTAATTATCGCCATTAAGTATGAATGTTACAACTCTTGGAATGTCTTTAATAGTTTCATTTTGAGGCTATATAAAGCCATGTATGTTGTATTTGTAAGTAGACTTGGGAAATATAGAAAGAAGCATTTGTGCTTTTCTTTAGCCAATGGCTAAGTTTCTTTGCAATTCTATGTAGTTTAGATTGCATGTAGAATCATTCAAGCTCGACATGATCAATCTTGCTTGTGGAGTGATTCGAATCTCAAATAAGTGTTTGAGATATTTGATCAACAAGAGTCATTCAAGCTAGACATGATCGATCTTGCTTGTGGAGTGATTCGAATCTCAATCAAGTGTTCTTGCCTTAGGTTGTCAAAATTATCAAAAGATGTTTCAGTTCATGCTACATTGAAGTATATTGTATGATTGATGTCTCTTGGTTCATATCAAAAACACCTCAAGTCGACAATTCCTCTGTGACTTCTAAGCTCCCGAGAACCTTATCGCCACGATCTGTAGCTTCACGGACCTGAAAAAGAAATGTAAATAGGAATGAGTATAAATATATTCAATAAGCAACATACTTATAGGCTCTTATCGCATCCATGTCAGAGTAGGGAACCACCAGCTTACTCTATAGGCTCTAGAGTTTCACAGTCTTGGTACACACACTTGGGCAGAAGATTTAACCTTCATAGCGGTATCCGACATCTAAGGATGAGGCGCTACGACATATAACTTTGTACCAGGTGAGGAACATGGTGAGTGTCAGCCTGCTTGTCGTCGATGGAGGAGTGAACTGGCAAACCCGTCGCACAGGCCATGAGATCGCCCAAGGTTGGGGCGTGCTACTTTTCGATACAAGCCAGCTCGAAAAGTTATTGATGATGTTAATATAACACATGAGGAAGCAATTTGGATCTTAGGCACTCTTAGAACATCAATTATAGTAAATAACTAGCATGTTCATAAGTATTAAAACTCAAGATGTTTGAGTACTAACCTTTTGTAGTTTAAATTCCTTTTTCCTCACGAATCGGTTTCGAACCACCACTAGTGTCTTCTCCACTATTCTCCGACCTTAGAACGGGATTGTGAAATCCGGTGAGTGACTAAACTTGGGAGGGATTTAGTATATATGAAGAGAGAGTTTGTGAGAGTTTTTCTCATGGTTTTTGGAAGGGAGAAGTTCATGTACCTTGATCACTCTATTTATAGAGTTATGTTTGCATGTTGATGCAAATTTGAGATCACAAAATTTTGACACTCAATATTCCACTCAAATGTTTGGGATTATGTGGCAAACATGCAAGTTTGAGTTTACCAAATTTTGACACTCAAAATAATACTCAAATTTGTCTGTGGGTTTATTTGGCAAGCATGCAAGTTTGGTTAAACCAAATTTTGACATCCCAAAATTCCACTAACTCAAACATGGATTCTTCGATGGAGTGAAGCCAACCTTCTTACTTTCTTCATTTTAATTCAACAATTAATTTGAATAATTAATTTCAAATTAAGTAATATTAAATGATTAATTAAACCATTTAATTAATATTTAATATTAATTCAAATCCCAATCCCAATCAATTTCGACAAATATTTGATTAAAATATTTAAATCTTATTTAAATATCTCAGATTCTCTCTTTTTATTTAATTCATAAATAAAACAAAAAAAGGGTTAAATATATCGTATATATGTAGCGCATATTCCCTAATTTGAATTCAAACACTTCGAACCCACTCGTCACACTGTTCTGTGGTTTAGTTTGATATGAGCTAGTAGAGGGACCTAATGGACCTATAGATCATGAGCTCCAACAATCCAAGATTAACCGGTTAAATTCATTAACCTTGTTAACCAACACTCGTCGTAACTAGAGCTGGGTCAATTAACTGTTTTACCCTTGAAGTTACTTCTTGTTTCTTATGTCCCACTGATCCTCTTATGAACAATTGGTTTGTGGTCCAACTAGTAAACCGAATCCCTCTCAGGCCAATGCGAGGGTGAGCCCCTTGTTTAATACCTAGAGTCAGTACCTAAGGGAACTACCTCTCTTCTATCCCCAAAAGTAGGTAGGAGCGAATTCCATCTTGCACCCCACGCCCCAGCCATTCACCTAGTGTTACCCCTGAAATGGGAGACCTATTGAGTCGGCGAACTCGAGTCACTCTCACCCATGCAATTCTAAGGATAATTTTGAATAAACAGGAGTTCATGGTTAGCTCAGGATTAAGATAGAGTTACCTAGGTCATTGAATGAAAAGAAAATCAGTCTCAACAGTAAACAACATTATAAAGTGAGAGTGATTTTCTTCATGGTCCAATGTTATTCAATACTCATTGCGTAGGACGCCTCCACTCACATGTCTCCGCATGTACAATTTAGTGATCACATTGTTATGTCATATACAAAAGTGGGCCGCATCCATAATGTCCCCAAGATAAGGTACTCAGCCTTATCCCTGTACTATAGATCATTTTGACTATATACTTGAACTTGATCCACTCTTATGTTTCTACATATAGTTCAAGTAATCATACTATAGCTAGAGTATTCTTAGTTTATTGGATTTAGATTAACGATAGTAAAATACAATTTATTCAATAACAATCTTTACTGAATAAACATCAATGATAACTTTATTGAAAATAGAATATGTTTTTATTTACAAACTATGAGTTTTAGAACATAAAACCCAACAACCTGCATGATCAACATCCTCCCATAGGAAATCCTCCGATAGGAAGAATCTTATGTGCAGGTTAACCTCTAACTACTTGCGTGTTCAATGTTCTACCATAGGATGGACCCACCATGCAGAATAGTCAATCTACCACTGAGTATCACAATCCTAACCAATGTAACACCTCGCTTGATGGTATCGTACAAGAGTGGAAACTAGTTGAACGCCATACCAGCTACTATCGGTTTAGAAATCTTTCTTCTACATCCTGAGGTACTAAGGTGGCCTTCTAGGTCTCAAGGGTGGTTAGGCGGTCTTGGTAGGGACTCAAGTCTCCACTCTCATAATTCCTGACTCCTTGAGTCTTTCATGGTTCAGGGTTGTAGGTTCTCACCGTCTAATCATCCCTCATGATTCCACTTTACGACAACCATGTTTATGCACTCTACGTATATATCAAATTTTGTGTCATGTGCTGACCATGGAACCCTTCACAATCTTTCACGAACTTTTTCCAAATTCTGGTGCATAACATGTGCTATCCAACTAATTCATAGAGATTATATTCTTCTTGAGACCAGAAATATATCTAAACTTCTTTAATGTCCTGATTTCTTACTCGAGTTTGTTTGCAGACATCTCCATTCATTTCAATCATCAAGGTTTTTGTTGTCGGCAAGATACACCTTAAAAAAAAATTCGGATTTGAAATTTTGAAACAATTTCTTACTTAGAGTAGAATGGAATAATGCGCCTAAATCCAAAATCCAAGATTCAATCGAGCTGTCCACAATAAGAATTATTGCAACACGTTACGTTTAGCATGTTTGGAGATTTTTTTCGGTTCTTTGATTTTCATCGTCCTTGTTTGTTTGGGCTCTTTCATTTACTTTTTCCCCTTTGATCAACACTAAGAGCATTGCCTTAAGAATCTCCAATTTAATTTTCCGTTTTCAAATACTTTCGCTGAGAACTAAATCTCAAATTTAATTAAACTTCAACTTATTAGATATTTGGGAACGGTTGTTCGCGACAACAACAGTATCCCACAACTGTAAAGAGGACATCAAAATCAGTTCTTTAATTTAATCTTCAAAATTAATTTCCACCGAACTCAGTTGACTTAAAATCATATTGAATTCATTTATATGATCCACAACAGATCTACCTTCAGACATTTGTAGATTGAAAAATCTTCGAATCAAATACACCTTGTTCATACTCAACGGTTTTTCGTACCTATTTAATAGCGCCTTCAATAGAACTTACATTATCTTCTCCTTGATAATGTGAAACGCCACATTTTTGGACAGTGTCAACCAAATAAACCCTAAGGCCTGCCGATCCTTGAGCTTTCGCTGCTCTGTGGTTATGATATTCGGTTTCACCCCAATAGAGATTCATGGAGATCTTTCTGGTACAGAAAATCTTCCATCTACATCTTCTAGAAACCAAAATTGGATCAATTGAACTTCTCAATTCCAATCTTTGAGCTTTCCATCTTCACATATGTTATAACCAAGATCAAATTTGAGTCATACATAATTATGCGTCTGTCATGTTTTCATTATGTTTTCAGGCATCTCCGCTACGAGAGAAGCATCAAGGTCTTGCATGGCCAACAAATCAGTAACTTTGCGCCAAACACCAAAATTATTGATTCCATCAAATTTTTCTACTTCAAGATTAAAACTCAAAATTCTCGATCCACATCCTGATTTAATATCAGATGATTCTGCCATTTGTAACAAGTAATCTGGATGAAAGTAGAAAAATACAATTCTTGAAAATTGATTTTCAAGAAAATAAGCACGATTGTGAGCATGTTTTGTAGTTGATGGGGTCAAAACTTTTAGAATACCCCAAATATCACAACCATGCTTTGATACCACTTGTACAAAAATGATACAACCTTCAAAGCTCTGATACCATTTGTTATGCGCCGAAATGCTACAACCACAAAACTATGATATCAATTGTTGTACCAATAGTGGAAGCAAGATCAAATGTACTCACAACACCAACTAATAAAATTTAAACAAAAAGACAAAGATTTATGTGGTTCAGAGACAAGAAATTCCCCTACATCCACGTATAGCCACCAATCACTAATAATCAAAGTGTTTACAAGTGAATACTTCACTCTCACGCTACAAAGTCTCATACCAAAAAGTTTCTCCAAAATGTCACTCAAAATACAATGTGACACACAAACTCAATCAAATTCCGATATCCTCAATCTCCTAGACAAACCCTTTATATAGGGATAATTCATGTAGAATATGAATGTTATATATATACTAAATGAGGATTAATAACCAAAATAAATAAGATATTACTTAAAATGGTTAAAGATTAAATAACTAAATTAATATTTTTATTTAACCAAAACAGCTATACATGGGATGAGAGTTAATAACTAAATTAAATAAAAAAAAGTTATGACAATTTACAACAAGTTCATAATTTGCTTAATCGATGGAGATGATTACCAATTTAACCTTAAGAGTTAACTTTTAACAACGGTAACGACCCTAATTTTCTTTAACCTAATTAGTGACGTCACTCGTGTATACATAACTGATTAAGCGTAAGCTCATCCTAAATAACCTTCTATTTCGTAATCATTCATAGATCCAAAACATTCTTATCTCTAAAAATAAACTTTCAAATAACTGAATTTAAAAATGAATCCGATCCAAAACAACCTTATCTCCAAAAATAAACTTTCAGATAATTGAATTTAAGAATGAATCTAGACTTTCAAATAACTGAATTTAAAACAACCTTAACTCTAAAAATAAACTTTCAAATAACTGAATTTAAAAATGAATCCACTCCAAAACAACCTTATCTCCAAAAATAAACTTTCAGATAACTGAATTTAAGAATGAATTAGAGTTTCAAATAACTGAATTTAAAAATAAATGAATTTAAAAATAAATCAATGTAACTTAAAACAATCGAAGGGTAAACTCCTGAAAATATCCCATCTCCAACTTTTATGGGTTCTCAGCTTCCTCAATCGTACATTGGCTTACCTCCTAAAAATATCCCATCTCCACCTTCAAATAACTGAATTTAAAAATGAATCTAAATAAAGCTAAATGAATTTAAAAATGAATCTAAATAAAGCAATACTAGGGTAACTTAAAACAGTCCAATGCTCAACTCCTAAAAATATCCCATCTCCAACCTACATGTGTTCTCAGCTTCAAGCTTGGTCAACCGTACATTGTTGCCATGCCTTTAGAAAAAAATGTAGGGTCTTTACCTCAAAAATGTTGGTCAACCGTACATTGTTGCCATGCCTCTACATGAAAAAAATGTAGGGTCTTTATCTCAAAAATGTAGGTAACACGTGGCTTGAGTATTTTATGAAATAATCAGTAAGTCACCCACTATTGGGGTTAGGAATGCAAACACATGCAACATATGAGCGGGACCTTAACTTTTCATAAACTTTTCATAGCCTTGGGCGCTTTCCTATTCTGGGTAGGGTTGGGTGTGTGGTACTCCTTCACACACGACCCATGTACGTGTACATGGACCCACCAGGCGAGCTCGTAAACATACCTCCTGGACCTGACTTGGTCGAGCACAACGTGTTACACGTAGCCAAACACCACAGAACAGAAAAGGGCCCGCATGATATCATGACAAACATAAATATCGTATTTCATTCTTTCGTAACATAAAGGGGAAGAATCCCGATGCACGTGACATACATCATGAGGTCCCTTAACATATCTAACATGACATTACATAAGTAGTGCTAACATCGCATATATGTTTCTTACATTACATGGCGTCTCACATGACCCACATTACATGGCATACTACATAACATGATTGTGAGCACGTTTCATGGTTGATGGGGGTCAAAACTTTTAGAATTTCCGAAATACGACAACCACGCTTTGATACCACTTGTTGTGTGCCGAAATGCTCCACAAAACTATGATACCAATTGTTGTACCAATAGTGGAGGCAAGATCGAAAATGGCTTTAATCTTATATTATAATAAAGTTAATACAACCTTCAAAGCTCTGATACCACTTGTTGTGTGTCGAAATGCTACAACCACAAAACTATGATACCAATTGTTGTACCAATAGTGGAAGCAAGATCGAAAATGGCTTTAATCTTATATTATAATAAAGTTAATTGTAGCTTTTGTTGGGGTTCAAGTTGTTACAAGAATTCAACATATAAACAGGTACCTACGACATATAACGTTCATGTTGTAAATGGACATTTGGGGAACGATCCTCTTTTGTTGACGGAAAGAAATATTCTCTATTCTATTCAATCTTGAAATTCGATCTAATATTTCTGTTGAAGAACAAGATGTTTAGATCTAAATTATCGAAGAAACCACAAAACGATAAGCAATCAATCCAAGAGAAAGTTTTTGAACCGATTACCTCAATGATTAAGATAAAGAGTAAAAAGAAAAAATAAAAAAAAAAACTCATTTACAAACTCATGATTCCTTCACAGAATAACTCAGTCAAGACTACTTGCATAACTCTAACACGTAAATCTAAACCCAAGAAATGCAAAAGAACTAAGTTCATGGGTAAAGAAACATACTATTCAACTTTCATTCTAATATCCAAAATCTTTGTACCATACTAATAACATAAATGACTATTTATAACCTTGAAAATAAACCTTTAAAGTAATATATAGTCTATTGAAATGTTGTAAATGTCTTGTCCATCAATACCATAACGACCCTTAATTAATTTTAACTTAAAATTTTAATATAATATTCTAAAGTGAAAAAAATACTATAAAACATCTCTAAATTTAAACACATACCCTACAATCTTATTATCCACCAAGAAGTTTTTGTGGCATAATTAAGACACCTTATTCGTTCATTCTCCCATTCTTCAAGAGGATTCGTCCTCGAATTCAATTGATTTCCTTGTAATGCAAACTTAAAATTATTTTCATTCCGTGGTTTTAATCTTGTCGAGGTCTTCCCTTTTATCTTTAGGTCATGCATGGATGTAAAAGTGAAATGGGAGTACCGCTTCCTATGCAGCCCATTGGTCTTATTTTTTTCCATGAGTTAGATATTGGCACGAGTTGAAATTAATTATTCAAACTTGCTTTATAATAAGAATTTTAATTTTCGACAAGAATTCAACCGAAAAGGTAGATACACATAGATTGAGTGCTCCCCTTAGAAAGAAAATTCTTTTACTTCCAAGTTTCTGCATTTGTACCTTTGGTATACAAAATATTGTTCTCCTAAAAAACTAGAATCATTTTTCTTTTTAGTCTCTATACCCACGTCAAATATTTCTCTTTTTCATTTTCTTCACTTTTTGTCTCTAATGGCCATTGAGCAACATATAATTTGTATACTGTATTTGCTGGCCTACCTAGAACCTAAAGCTCGGATACGAAATGACCGCTCTAACCAACTAAGCTACAAGAGCCACTTCGAAAAGTATTTGAACCTTTGGTATGCAAAATATTGTTCTCCTAAACAACTAGAATCATTTTTCTTTTTAGTCTCTATACACACGTCAAATTTTTCTTTTTATTTTTCATTTTCTTCACTTTTTGTCTCTAATGGCCATTGAGCAACATATAATTTGTATACTGTATTTGCTGGCCTACCTAGAACATAAAGCTCTGATACGAAATGACCTCTCTAACTAACTAAGCTACAAGAGCCACTTCAAAAAACTATGTATGGAAGACTAAAATAACAACTAAGCTACAAGAGCCACTTCAAAAAACTATGTATGGAAGACTAAAATAACAACTAAGCTACAAGAGCCACTTCAAAAAACTATGTATGGAAGACTAAAATAATGTGTTATCTTTCACTTAAAATAGCATTTTTTTATGTTTTGTTGCCAGGAAATATGATGGATAATCCTCGACCGAATAAAATATTCTCTATTCAATGTATCATTCTAGACCTAAACAACTAATTGCTATTGTGGGGAGCAAGGTCTATTGGAAACATACTAGAGGGCACTAATGCTCTTATTGAGAGTTGAACTCAAGACCTCCCGCTTACTAAACAGGTGCTCTAACCAACTAAACTACAAGAGCTACTTGAAACTAAAAACATACTAATTCTTGAATCGCCAAAACGAATAAACACCCAAGCAACTAGGGAAGAGAACGGAAAAGACTACTACAATACACGGTACATAGAATTGTATCATAAAATACAAACCAAAGAGATATATTTATAGGAATGAGAAAAATAAGCAAAATACTAATTTGTCTTTATAATGTAAACCCAAATCAAATAAAATTGTATTACGAAATAGATATGTTATGGAACTCTTGGAATTCAATCTAATATTAAAATTGTATTATTTTGTTTTATATAAAATGACCCTTTAGGCTAAACTTTTAGAATTCAGTCTAACAACATTGAATTTATTTGTGCTCTTGTTGAGAGTTGAACTCAAGACCTCTCGCTTGCGAAACAAGTGCTCTAACCAACTAAGTTACGAGTGCAACTTGAAAAAAATATGTATCGAAGACTAAAACGACAACCAAACAAATACTCGAACACTATATCTTAGGTTTTTGATTCCATGTTAACTTTATGAAAGGAAAAAAGAAAAACGACTAGGATATACATTGTATGTAAAATTGTATTATGAAATACATACCTAAGAGACCTATTTTGTTACACCCCGAATTTTGAGGCATCGAAAGATCGAGAGTGACTCAAATACACTATGCAATGCATGAAAATGAAAGAACAACTAACAGAAAAAACAGTTACAAAAAAATTTGTGCGAGTTTAAAACTTTACAAGCAATGTGATAAACTCGGAGCAAGAATCAAAATGTATATTTAAATATGCCTAGTTCATGTAACGAGAGAACAAGATTGGGGGAACATTGAAGAGTTCGTTCCCTTCCATTGGTATAGAGCCTATTGATTTTTATTTTGAATTAAAAGTAGTATAGTGGGTATTTGATTTCTCATATATAAGATATATGTAATATTGTTTTGTAAAATTGATTGTTTTTGGCATTAGATTTACCGATTTGTTAGACAAATGTATACGGTTAGATTCATTGTAAATTGAAAAGTGACAGCGGCGGCCATGACGACGTTCATCCATTTGCGGTACAATTTAGAGTTTTGAAAGACTAATTTTACTACATTTGGAATTGTTCCAAAAAAAATTTTAAAAAAAATCTACCTTAAGAATTATTCTAAAAGTAAAATATGTATATTTAGAATTGTTTGAATAGGAAAAGTTCTCTATTTGGAATTGTTCCAACCAGGAAATAATCCTAATTTTTTTTACATATGGAATAGTTCCATACGAGAAAGATCTCAAACCCTAATTTTATTACATATGGAATAGTTACATATCGATGTTGGGTTTTATGTCCTAAAACTCATAGTTTGTAAACAAAAACATATTCTATTTTCAATAAAGTTATTATTGTTGTTTATTCAATAAAGATTGTCATTGAATAAAGTGAACTTTACTATCATTAATCTAAATCCAATAAACTAAGAATGCTCTGGCTATAGTATGATTACTTGAACTATATGTAGAGACATAAGAGTGGATCAAGTTCAAGTATATAGTCAAAATGATCTATAGTATAAGGATAAGGCTGAGTACTTTATTCTGGGGACACTATGGATGCGGCCCACTTTTGTATATGATATAAACAATGTGATCACTAAATTGTACATGTGGAGACATGTGAGTGGGGGCGTCCTATGCAAAGAGTATTGCATAAGATCGGACCATGAAGAAAACCACTCTCACTTTATAATGTCGTTTACTGTTGAGACTGATTTTCTTTTCATTCGATAACCTAGGTAACTCGGTTTTAATCCTGAGCTAACCATGAACTCCTGTTTATTTGGAATTATCCTTAGATTTGCATGGGTGAGAGTGGCTCTAGTTCGCTGACTCAATAGGCCTCCCATTTCAGGGGTAAGACTAGGTGAATGGTTGGGGACGTGGGGTGCAAGATGGAATTCACTCCTACCCACTTTTAGGGATAGAAGAGAGGTAGTTCCCTTAAGCACTGACTCTAGGTCTTGAACAAGGGGCCCCACCCTCTCATTGGCCTGAGAGGGATTCGGTTTACTGGTTGGACCACAAACCAATTGTTCATTAGAGGATCAGTGAGGCATAAGGAACAAGAAGTAACTTTAGGGGTAAAACGGTAAATTGACCAAGCTCTAGTTACGAACAACCTGTGAAGGATCGACTTACTAATCATGGTTATATCAAATGGACAAAAATATATCTATACTGAGGGGAGTGCAACTACTAGGCTATAGTGGAGTGTCCTAGTAGTTAACGAATGTTAGTTAACTAGGTTAATGAGTTTAACAGGTTAATCTTGGATCGTTGGAGCCCATGATCTATAGGTCCATTAGGTCCCTCTGCTAGCTCATATCGGACTAAACCATAGAACAGTATGACGAGTGAGTTCGAAGTGTTCGAATTCAAATTAGGGAATATGCGCTACATATATACGATATATTTAACTGCATTTTTGTTTTATTTATGAATTGAACAAAAAGAGAGAATCTGAGATATTTAAATAAGATTTAAATATCTTAATCAATTATGTGTCTGAATTGATTGAGATTGGCATTTGAATTAATATTAAATATTAATTAAATAGTTTAAATGTTACTTTAATTTGAAATTAATTTTTCAAATTAATTGTTAAATTAAAATGAAGTTGACTTCATTTAATTGGAAAAATACATGTTAGTGGAATTTTGAGGTGTCAAAATTTGGTTTAACCAGACTTGCATGCTTGCCAAATAAACCCCACACCTTTGAGTCGAATTTTGAGTGTCAAAATTTGGTTAACTCAAACATGCATGCTTGCCACATAATCCCAAACATTTGAGTGGATTTTTGAGTGTCAAAATTTGGTGATCTCAAATTTGCATGAACATGCAAACATGACTCTTTAAATAGAGTGATCATGGTACATGGAAGATCTTCTTCTTCTAGGTGAAAAACCTTGAGAAAAAACCTCTCACAAACACTCTCTTCATATATAAAAAATCCCTCCCAAGTCTAGTCACTCACCGGATTCCACAATCCCGTTCTAAGGCTGTAGGATAGTGGAGAAGACACTAGTGGTGGTTCGAAACCGGTTCGTGAGGAAAAAGGAATTTGAACTACAAAAGGTTAGTATTCAAACTCATTAAGTTTTAATACTTATGAACATGCTAGTTATTTACTATAATTGATGTTCTAAAAGTGCCTAAGATCCAAATTGCTTCCGCATGTGTTATATTAACACCATCAATCGTAAAAATCTCGAATCCTAATTTTATTAGATTTGGAATTGGTTACCATAGGAAAGATCTTAAAATCTAGTTTTATTATATTTGGAATTGTTCCAAACATAAAAGATCTTGAAAATCAAGATATGTCTTCCATCTAAATTATTGTAATTTAATTCATTTTCAATTTCTAGGATATGCCTGACATGCCCGGTCAATTTTGATTTTTTTTTTTAAATGTAATTATGCATATATTCTATGTTTTAAATTGATTGATTAAATGCATCTGGTATGTCATTTAGTTTAAAATCCTATTATAGGTTAAGCATAATCATGCATTTTAATTGTTTTTTTAAATATAAATGTTATATTTGAAATTTTTTTATTAGGTTGTTTTCTTATAGAAATAAGATGATTTCTTAATTAGGATGTATTTTCCATATGCATTTGAGTATAATTGTTATGCTTGGAAATTAAATTAGGATATTTATTTCTTAAATTGAATGCATGATATTTACCTAATACCATTATGGTTTGTTATAATATAATTAGAATTTGAGTAATCTATTAAATTTAATTTTAAAGGGTTTAAAATGCTAGATTTTTAAGATTATTCCCGAAGGGAATTAGTTTTCAATAGGATCCTAAAGACAGTTTAATTCATTCATTAATCTTGTAATTAATAGTTAATTAAAGAGGAATGAATTTTAAATAAAAAATTGACTACAAGGGAACTCTGTCTAAGGAAGGTTCTGACTAGGCTAAGGTATTTAAGCTGACAGAAATGGAACACCTATACCTCGGAACCGACTTGGGAGTTGAATTAGTCAAATTTTATTTAATTTCATTAAGCAAGCTCACGATGTGATTAGTTTTTTTTAATAGTTTAAAAACTTGGCAATTCACATTAAAAGCAATCCAACCAACATAAGGGTTATGAAAGGGTAGATTGGAAACTTAGATAAATGAGATTAGTCTAATTTTTCTGAGTAATAGAAAACCCTATTTCAAAATACTTAGGTGGAGAAGGACATCTGTCAATATAAAGATATTAAGGACACATGTCAGGATATCCTACCTTCTCTATTATTGATTGACACCGTGAGATTCATGCGGGACCTCGTGGCAGCTTTTGAACCATCCCCCCACCGAAGGTGTTTGCATGAGTGAATATCAAGGTGAATCTTGAGAAAGTATTTATAGTAAATGAGAGAAGGAAATGTGTCAACATATCCTATGGTCTCCATCATTGGTTCATAACGTGAGATCCATGCGGGGCCTCATGGCGGCTTTTGGACCGTCCCCATGCGGAAGGTGTTTGCATGGGTCAATATCATGGTGAACTCTTGAGAAGGATAAGATAGTAATTATATTTCCAATACTTGACCTACCCTACGGTGGCACTTGTTGGTATAAAATTACAAGATCTAAAATGATGGGTTACATTTACGAATAGATCATTAAGGTTGTTAATGATGTTCTTGACCGAACTAATGGTAATTAAATATTATAGGAATAAGAGTTATTCTGATATAATGTTTGGTTGAGATTGTCTCAGTTTAGTGAAGGAACACTTGACCTACCCTACGGCTGCACTTGTTCTAAATCACTAAAGTACCATAGCATTAGAAATTGTTTATAGGGTTCATTTTATAAAATTGTTTGTTCTCATGCTCAAATTGAATGGATAGTTGATTGTTTGTAATTAAATAATATTTTATATATTTCAAATATAATGTTCAACATCTCCATTGTTTAATTTTCACTACTGATAAGTCATATTGAGAAAATTTTAATACTTGAAAAAATAATATTAGCACTATGATGAAAAAATAATATTGAAAAAATTATTTTGCAATGTTCTCAAGACCTATTGTCAATGTGAATCGAATTATTCAAAGAGCACATGATTGATGAATCAAAGGTGATGAGAAAGCTTTGTTCATATCTTCTAGTTGATAGGTTGGATGTCATGACTAAAAGATAAGAAAATGACAAAAAACATATGAGATGTTTAAGTCCATAGAAGCTAAATTTAGATAATTATTTAAATGATCTCCAAATTAAGTATTATAAAATTTAAGAAAAATTTTATGACCAAAGCTATTGATAGGAAATAGTTCCTAGCTTATAGTGAAAGAAATTTTCCAAATTACTCTATGGAAAAAAAACTAAATGATTTACTAGATTTTTTGTGGAGACTAGATGACACCCCTTATAGCTGATATAAGATCTACTACCAAGATTTGTTTTTCATTATACTTGATATGTAATTCTTGAAAAATACTTGATGATGTAGATGTCAGAATTTAGTGCAAACTTCTTTCTAGTTTGAATTAGTTATGGAATATATCTAATCATTTAATATTTGAAGAATATATTAGTTAGGGAATATATATTAGATATTTTAAATTTGAATAGTAGTATATTTTATTTTATTCACTAGATTTAGTTAGTTTATATTTTCCTTCTTGGTGGTAGGTATTAGGGTTTAGGGTTTAAGGTTTAGTTGATAGTACGAGAAGGACATCTGTCAATAGTACGAGAACATTGTGTACTAAAATTAGTTGATAGAAGGTGGAATTTATTTCCAACTCTCAACATAATACAATTTTGTAAAATTGTGATGTAAGAGGAGAAAACAATACTATATTAGATATAGTCACGTATTAAAAAAAAAAATTATACAGTATTATTGAACTCTTGTTACGATATGCAACCGAGATTGCATAGTGAACATGATTGCCTTCAAAATTGTCTATGAGACAATTTTTGGAATTATGGAAATGTAGTAAACTTAGTGTACAACACTTCAATAATTGTAATCAAGCATATATGCAAAGACAAATATGTTCAAAATTATGCCTAAGTGTAGGCTACTCCTAAAGAGAAACAAAATAGTATTTTATTTAATGCTAAATAGAAAAACATATTGGTATGACAAATGTAATTTTCTAAAGAAGTTCATAGAAGGACATACACTTATAATAAGGTGAGATATGTTAGACGAACACGACTCTCCACAATGGTATGATATTGTCCACTTTGAACATAAGCTCTCATGGCTTTGCTTTGGGCTTCCCCAAAAGGCCTCATAGCAATGGAGTTAGTATTCCTCACTTATAAACCCATGATCATTCCCTAAATTAGTGGACGTGGGACTTCCATCATAGTCCCATCATCCAACAAGATAGTGTTAATTAAATAGTTCCAAGTGGAGACCTTAATAGTTAACCAAAGTTGTTAACAATTTAATTTCGCTTGAGAGTCAAGTGGATCCTAGTCATTAATTCGATAAGTCTCATCGTAGTGGGGGAATTATGAGATGATTCAATCCTACTAAAATTCAAATTGTCATGTTAGATGACCAATTTAAGGACTTATTACCCTCAAAATAGTTATGAGGGATGATGACGAAGGATAAATATTTTAAAGTCATAAAATCCAGAGATTTGTAGATATTCTTGATGTGGTTAAACTCATACGATATGAATTGACCTACAAAAGGAAAATTATGTATAGATAAGAAGATATAGATCTTCAAAACAGGACTCATGACAAAGAGTTGAACTTAGTGGGAGAAAGTAGCTAGAAGTAGACTTTCTCTCCTATTGTAATTCTAGAGTCGATTATTATTCTATAATTCATTTTTGTATATATAAGATATGTTAAATAAATATTTAGAATTCTTTTTGTGAAAAGAAATCTAAGAGGATACATCTGCACATATTATTATATGGATTTATTATTAAAATTCAAAAGCAAAATATTTGCTAAAGGAGTAAAAGTTGATTTATGAAATGAATTTAACCTATAGATTTTTGAATTGAAGGTTTGATAACCTTTAATTTTAAATAAATTGTAATGAGCTTGTGAAAACAAGAAAATTACTAATTGATGAGTGGATTTCTCAATTTTTTTTAGATTGGAGACATATTACTCCTTATGAATTGATGTGATCTTTCACTCTACCCTAAATAGATTTGGAATAATTTTGTATCTCCTAAAAATAGAGATTTAAGGATAAATGTCAATATTGACATGACAAAATTGTCAAATATTTGATGCAAGACTTCAAAGAATGATAATATCATTGAAATATGAAGTCAGAGGAATAGTATCCTAAGTAACCTCAAATGTTGAGAGTATGATTAATTATTTTTCCTGAGTGGGAGATAATTAATGCATAGATGAGAATTAACCTTAAATATATAGTTAATTAAATTATATTAGTTAAACTAATGTATGACCTGAAAAATTAAAGTTTTCTCAAAGTATCCATGGATAATGAGAATTTTTTTATTGGGTATGGAGTTAAAGATTTGATCTTTAAGTGATACACTAGTTACATAAATTTAGAAAATTTAGGTTAAGATCAATTTTACCTTAGATTGTGAAGTATGGTATACGGAACATTTTTTACTTTTAAAGCAACAAAATGACTGGTATGACTATAATAAAATCTTTTGATTTTATTGTTTAGAATAAAATCTTAAGAAAAAGAAAAAAAAAGGGGAACTAAGCCATTTGGAAATAGCAAATGGTGCCCCGGCTAAGATTTGGACCACAATTTCAAATTTGGATTCAGCAACTAGCAACTGATACCCTTGACGTTCCCGTGCATCTACCATGACATACCTACATTACCAACTTATCTTGAATTGCTTATAAGAGTGAAAACTATCCACACAAACCAACACCATTTTTTGTAGCATGCTTTTTCCTTACTCACATGCCTCCTAAGATGTAATCACATACCTAAAATTTGGACCTTGGGAATCCAAATTTGGCATCTGATGGCCCCCACAATTTCTTGCATCTTCAATGATATGGTCACATTAGTTACTTGTTTTGAATTGCTCTTAGGAGTGAAAACTATCTCTAAAAATCATGTTGCCTACTTTGGTGCTTCAAGCATAAGACTCAAAAGTTAAGCGTGTTTAGTTTCGAACAATATCATGTTTGGCTACCTCTTGAAATTTTCTTAACAAACATGTGGGTAAAGACAAAATATGCTAAAAACAACTCATGTTGATCGGCATATTGAATCGGCCTAAAGGGCAATTCTCACCCATGTAAATTAAAGGACAAGCCCTCACAGGTAGGAGTTCATAACTCACTCAGGATTAAGATCGACTCGCACATAATCATCGTGTGAAATATTAATCTTCTCAATTAACGGATTTATAAAGAGAGATTAATCATTTCTTGGTTCAGTCTTATACAAACTCATTGTATAGGGTACCCCCACCTACATGTCTCCACATGAACGATTTGAATCAAATCATTTGTAACAATTACAAAGTGTCGTATCAATAGTGTTACCAGGATAAGACATCCAACTTTATCCATATACTATAGACTCTTTAGGTTATTACTTGAACACGATCCTCTTGTATGTCAACCAAATACTGTTCAAGATTACATTAATAACCTTTGATTTTCATACCATGGATAACAATTAAATTATAAATAAAATAATAAAAATTATTGTTAAAAACCTAAATAATTAATTACGAGGCTTTAAGGCATAAATCCCAACAAATATGACATGTATTAAGTGACAACTATATGTACGTAGTCTAGAAAAACGCCTCAAGTCGACAATTCCTCTCTGACTTCTAAGCTCCCGAGAACCCTATCGCCACGATCGGTAGCTTCACAGACCTGAAAAAGAAATGTAAATAAGAATGAGTATAAATATATTCAGTAAGCAACATACTTATAGGCTCTTATCGCATCCATGTCATAGTAGGGAACCACCAACTTACTTTATAGGCTCTAGAGTTTCAACAATCTTGGTACACACACCTGGGCAGAAGATTTAACCTTCGTAGCGGTATCCGACGTCTAAGGATGAGGCGCTATGACATATAACTTTGTACCAGGTGAGGAACATGGTGAGTGCCAGCCTGCTCGTCGTCCATGGAGGAGTGAACAGGCGAACCTGTCGCACAGGCCATGAGATCGCCCAAGGTTGGGGCGTGCTACTTTCTGATACAAGCCAGCTTGACAAGTTATTGATGGTGTTAACATAAAACATGCGGAAGAAATTTGGATCTTAGGAACTCTTAGAACATCAATTATAGTAAATAACTAGCTTGTTCATAAGTATTAAAACTCAAGGTATTTGAGTACTAACCTTTTGTAGTTCAAATTCCTTTTTCCTCATGAATCGGTTTCGAACCACCACTAGTGTCTTCTCCACTATTCTCCGGCCTTAGAATGAAATTGTGTAATCCGATGAGTGACTAAACTTGGGAGTGATTTAGTATATATGAAGAGAGAGTTTGTGAGAGTTTTTCCCAAGGTTTTTCAAAGGGAGAAGTTCCATGTACCTTGATCACTCTGTTTATAGAGTTATGTTTGCATGTTCATGTAAATTTGAGATCGCCAAATTTGACACTCAATATTCCACTCAAATGTTTGGGATTATGTGGCAAGCATGCAAGTTTGAGCTCACCAAATTTTGACACTAAAAATAATACTAAAATTTGTGGGGTTTATTTGGCAACCATGCAAGTTTGGTTAAACCAAATTTTGACACCTCAAAATTCCATTGACTCAAACATGGATTTTTCCAGGAGTGAAGACAACATTTTGACTTTCTTCATTTTAATTCGATAACTAATTTGAAATTATTATATTAAAGGATTAATTAAACTATTTAATTAATATTTATTATTAATTCAAATGCCAATCCCAATCCCAATCAATTCCGACACATATTTCATTAAAATATTTAAATCTTATTTAAATATCTCAGATTCTCTCTTTTTGTTTAATTCGTAAATAAAACAAAAATACGGTTAAATATATATATATGTAGCGTATATTCCATAATTTGAATTCGAACACTTCGAACCCACTCGTCACCTGTTCTATGGTTTAGTCCGATATGAGCTAGCAGAGGGACCTAATGGACCTATAAATCATGGACTCCAACGATCCAAGATTAACTGGTTAAATTCATTAACCCTTTTAACCAACACTCGTTAACTACTAGGACACTCCACTATAGCCTAGTAGTTGCACTCCCCTCACTATATATATATTTCTGTCCATTTGATATAACCATGATTAGTAAGTCGATCCTTCACAGGTTGTTGGTAACTAGAGCTGGGTCAATTAACCGTTTTACCCCTGAAGTTACTTCTTGTTCCTTATGTCCCATTGATCCTCTAATGAAAAATTGGTTTATGATCCAACCACCGAATCCCTCTCAGGCCAATGAGAGGGTGGGGCCCCTTGTTTAAGACCTGAAGTTAGTACTTAAGGGAACTACCTCTCTTCTATCCCCAAAAGTGGGTAGGAGCGAATTCCATCTTGCACCCCACGTCCCTAGCCTATTGAGTTGACGAACTCGAGCCACTCTCACCCATGCCAATCTAAGGATAATTTCGAATAAACAGGAGTTCATGGTTAGCTCAGGATTAAGATCGAGTTACCTAGGTCATTGAATGAAAAGAAAATCAGTCTCAACAGTAAACGACATTATAAAGTGAGAGTGATTTTCTTCATGGTCCGATCTTATGCAATACTCATTGCATAGGACGCCCCCACTCACATGTCTCCGCATGTACAATTTAGTGATCACATTGTTTATGTCATATACAAAAGTGGACCGCATCCATAGTGTCCCCAAGATAAGGTACTCAGCCTTATCCCTGTACTATAGATCATTTTGACTATATACTTGAACTTGATCCACTCTTATGTCTCTACATATAGTTCAAGTACTCATACTATAGCCAGAGTATTCTTAGTTTATTGGATTTAGATTAACGATCGTAAAATACACTTTATTCAATAACAATCTTTACTGAATAAACATCAATGATAACTTTATTGAAAATAGAATATGTTTTTATTTACAAACTATGAGTTTTAGGACATAAAACCCAACAACCCGCATGATCAACATAGGATGGACCCACCATGCAGAATAGTCAATCTACCACTGAGTATCACAATCCTAACCAATGTAACACCTCGCTTGATGGTATTGTACAAGAGTGGAAAGGTGAGTGGAAACTACTTGAACGCCATACCAGCTACTATCAGTTTAGAAATCTTTCTTCTACATCCCGAGGTACTAAGGTGGCCTTCTAGGTCTCAAGGGTGGTTAGGCGGTCTTGGTAGGGACTCAAGTCTCCACTCTCATAATTCCTGACTCCTTGAGTCTTTCATGGTTCGGGGTTGTAGGTTCTCACCGTCTAATCATCCCTCATGATTCCACTTAACAACAACCATGTTTATGCACTCTGCGTATAAATTTCATATTTTGTGTCATGTGCTACTACCATGGAACCCTTCACAATCTTTCACGAACTTTTTCCAAACTTTGGTGCATAACATGTGCTATCCAACTAATCAATAGAGTTTATATTCTTCTTGAGACCAGAAATACATCTAAACTTCTTTAATGTCTTGATTTCTTATTGTAGTTTGTATGCTGTCGCAACCCCCCGTGACTTACGACAACGCACAAATGCACAAAGTGATTTAAATATGAAATAAAGAAAATCCTTAAATTCCAATAAAGTTTTTGGACGACAAACAACAAAACACATGAAAGTTTGGAAATAAATTTTGAAAGTATCCAAACACAAAATAAAGACTAGATTGACGCCCCCGGACAACCCGTTCCTCTGTGACAATCCCCGTCTCCATCACGCCCGCCCTTGATCGACGCCTCGCGCTCCTGAAAAAGGAAAATATAGCAAGGATGAGTATAAAAATTATACTCAGTAAGACACCTACTTGTAGGCTCTCTTCGAATCTTAATTTAACAGGGTCGGCCGGTCCGGTTCGGCTCGGCTCGGCTCGCGTTTGCAGTTTGGCTTGGCTTTGCAAGTGACATGTGTTGTCGCCTCGCTGGAGCTGCGTTGCTCCAGCCGACGGTCGACGCGTGTCCGGCGCCTGTCACGCCACCCTTCGCCACTCGCCGACCGACCTCTTTTGTTTTTTTTTTCTTTTTCTTCTCTGTCCTCTGAAATCCGTAACACAGTCCCCTTTTCCGATTTTCATATCTTTTAATCTGTAGATCGAATCAATATGATTTCTTAGGCAAAATTCTAGATCATGTTACGGGGTACATCGTAGTATTGTTTTGTAATTTTTTCTTGACTATCGGACGAGTTAAGAGCGTCGAAAGTTCACTCACCGTTCTCAGACGATTCTCGGATCTCCGCCTTCGGGTTGAGGTCTTGGCCAAACTTCTTCACTGATCGTGCATAGAGTTGTTCCTAGGTGAATATTTTAGCATTTTAGGACTCGATTCACATAGGAAAAGCTCAGATCTGAGAAATGTCGTTCATAACCTTACCTCGTGAAATGTTCTTGGGTCTTGACGGAGCGTCGGCCTCACTAACCTCTCAATCCTTGTACAAGTCTCTTCCGAAGGTGGATTCCGACTGTGGTCCGTTAAACTTCACGGTTGACTCCTCTCAAAGTTCTCTCTAACTCTTTTTTTCTTTTTCAGGGGGTGTGACGGGGATATCCTTGGACCCCTATTAGGGCTGGAGGGGAAAAATGACATTTTTGCCCCTCAGTTGACTTAGCCCCCCCCCCCCCCCCCTTTTTTTCTTTGTGTTACAAACTCTCCCCTCCTTAGGAACTTTCGTCCCCGAAAGTAGCTATCTCTTGGAAGAGTTCGGGATAAGCTTTCCTCACAACCTCTTCTTGTTCCCATGTTGCCTCTTCCTCACGATAGTTACCCCATGAGACCTTTACCAAGGGAATATCTTTGTTGCGCAACCGCCTAGTGTCTCAAGCAAAAATTCTGCTAGGCTTCTCCTCGTAAAACAGATCTTCCTGAAGGGGAAGCATCTCATGCTCGATTACATGAGTATGGTCTGGAGTGTACTTTTGCAGCATGGATACGTGAAACACATTGTGCACGACGGCAAGGTTTGGTGGCAGGGCAATTCTGTAACTAGCTTGCAGCCTTTTTTTCTTTTGTACAAAAGATCATAGTCGATTGTACCTTTGACATATCTCAAGATCCGTCGAGCTGCATCCAAATGAGGTTTCTTTGGACTTTGCATGTACCGACTCATAACCCCAACTGCAGAAGAAATATCAGGCCGAGTTAAAGTTAGATGCACTCTACATAGAACACCATTTTAACTGCTGTTTATCTTATAAATAGAACACCATCACCATTGTTATCCAACAAGACACCCTTTGAAGCACAATACAAAGAACCACATACATTTCACCATCTTAAAGTTTTTGGTTGTAAGTGTTATGCAAATGTAGTACACACCCTAAGCAAAAATTTGAACCTCGGGCAATTCCTTGTGTTTTTGTAGGATATCCTTGTGGTCACAAAGGTTACAAGTTGTGTGACATGCAATCTAAGATTTTTTTTTTTATCAGTCGTGATGTTCAATTTTGTGACGATGATTTTCCTTTTTCATCAGCTTCACAAACTTTGACGTAGCTCCTTCAACTCCCATTTTACCACTTCATGATTCATCCTACTCAAACATCCATTCTAGTCCTCCCCCACCTTCTATTCCTTCACCTACTACTTTGTTGTCTCCTCCGCCTTCTATTCCTTCTCCAGATACACCCACTAATTCTAATCTTATCCCACCTGATACATCAGTTCCACTCTGACGTTCTACTCGTACAAAACAGCCTCCAGCTTGTTATAATGATAATGAGATGTCTTCTGGAGCCAATCATTTAACCTCTAGCTCAAGTCTGAACATTGGCACCAGGTATCCCTTTCATGATTACTTTTCATTCTCTCGTTTTTCTCCTACTCAACGTGGTTTTCTAGCTCTTATTACAGTCCAGACAGAACCTAAAACCTATGATGAGGCAGTTGGCGACCCATTATGGCAGCAGGCTATGAATGATGAAATTGCAG